>NC_067399.1:460027227-460327227 GCF_016432865.1 Antechinus flavipes | reverse complement strand
CATATCCCTCCTTTTCCTGTAACATAGATTTGTTTATGTCATTATTCAAAAAGTCCCATCCTATCTGTTTGAGTTTAAAAGTCTTTCAGAAATTGTCCATTGATTTTTTATAATCTTCTGATAACATATACAGCCCCCTTCTACATATACTCTATGATCCACTGACCTCCCCACATAACAGACTCCATCTTTCTATTCCAAGGTTTTGCATTAGCTAGCCTACATGCCTCGAATTCTCTTTTTCCTTATCTCCCTCTCTTGACTGTCCTGACTTTATTCAAGTCCAAACAAAAATCCTATGTTCTACAAGAAATTTTTTTATGATGTTCCTTAATTCTAATGTCTTCTGTATTGATTATAATTTATCCTATGTTTAGCTTATTTTTATCTTACCTTCCCCATTAGACTGTGGGCTTTTGAGATAAGGCACTGTTTCTTGCCTTTCTTTGTTTCTACAAAGTTTAACACAGTTCCTGTTATGGAGTAAATGCTTAACATATGATGATTATATTTTATACTTATATTTTGTTTGTTTCCAAAAACCAAACTGATCCAGAAAAGATCATTTTAGGGTATTTCAAAATATTGATGAACTTGCCAATAGAGGATAATCACTCCACTGATAACAAATCTCAAACCCACTCCTTGCCTTTGTCAATGGTTTATTATGTTGCAGTGACTCAAACTTTATCACCTAATGTTTAGTTTTTCAATAGTTAGGCTCTCCAATCTTAAGTAGAGTAGTCCTTCAAAAACTGATTCAGATGAATCTCTCAATAGGACTTTATATGGTGCTTTTCCAGATGCCACAGCATAAATTTGACTATTGTATGCTCACATCTACATTATAATGTGATATGTGTACAGCTTGTTATTGGAGAACTGGAGAGGTTATTCAAAAGAAGTCAGTCAGATTGTAAAGGTCATTTCCAAAGAGGAATCTGAAAGAGATTTTAAGTCGTATAGAGTAAATGCGTTGCCTCACCTAGGACCCTTGTTGAAGAATGCAAAACCTATTTGAATAAGTTCAGGTCTCTTTGTCAAAAAGTCACAGTACTTTATAGTCACACTTCCTACATATCCTTGCATTCTCAAATAGAAAAATAGAAACCCATGTGCAGAGAGAGCTAGAAACAGAAACAAACAGAAATAGAGACAGACACCAACCTCCTCCTGCATATGCTAGCTCCCAGGCATCCACAACACAGAAGTAAACCCAGATGTGGATAGGTCTATAATCCCTCATCTGGAATGTCATTTTTTCCTCCTTGCTGGTGCTTGTCAGTTGAGGAATTGCATCGTGGCTCTCTATAAATAACAGCCTCAATATAGTGACACCCCACACAAGAGCTCCCTTCAGCCCACCCTGATAAATATAGACATTGGATCAGCTCCAGGGGGGAGGGGACAAGTGGTTCCCAACTCAAAGAAAATGGTTATGATTTCCATTTGCAGCATGAATATGTTCAGTGGATGTTTCCTTCCAGAAAGACACCAAAATAGCAATTAGCACAAGGCTAATGTTGTAGCTTTTCCCATGCCTCCCCTCCTCCTTTACATTCTTCCCATCTGGTTTCAAATGTGGGTTCCGTCGTGTTGAAACATGTATGTCAAATTCCCTCTCTCCTCACACCTGCTCTGTTTGCCTCCTCTTGAACCTCTGTCTCTGCCCCTTTCTCTCTCTTCTCTGTCTCCATCTCTATCTCTATTGCTGTCTATTTATCATCTATTTCTGTCTGTCTCTGTCTGACTCTTATGTCTGTCTCTCTGTTGGACCATCTTGCTCCCTTCCTTCCATTTTTCTCCCACCTCCCTTTCTCCTCATCTATGCTAAAATACTATGCTACAACAAAAATTATAGGATTAAAGAACAATACTTTTTACAGCTGAAGGGTTCTTTACATGCAGTTAAATCCAATCTGTTCATTTACAGAGGAGAAAACTAAGGTTCAAAAAGGAGAAGGTATTTGCCCAAAGTTACATAGCTTTATTCAGAGAAAATACAAATACAGATTTTTGTCTAATTTTAACTATCATGAGGGAGAGAGGGAGGGGAAAAAAAGGAGAAAAAAGGCATTTATGTGATAACTTTAATGTATCTAAAAGGAATAACAAGTTATGCATAATAGATTTGCAATATCATGTGCAATAATCTTTTTAAAAATTATACTATGTTATGAAAATACTTGTTTCATTCCATAATTTGAAAAAGAAAAGAAAATCCTGACTTCAAATTCTACTTTTCAAATTTACTACTTATGTGTCTTTGGGCAAGTTAATTTATCTTACTTTCTTTGTTCCTAAAATGGGTTAAATAATCCATGTCATGTATCAATAAAAGTGTGGTTGCAAGGTGTAAAAGAAATAAGCTCCTTAGGTGCACGGGCTTTGACTTTTTTTTTCCTGTTTGTATTCCCATCATAGAACTTGGTGCTTGGCACAGAATAAAATTATTTAATAAGGGTTTGTTGAATTGTATTGAAAGTTCTTTTTAAACTGAAAAATGACATATAAACATAATCAATCAGAATTAGAGAATTTAAGAGATGGATGGCATTTAGTTGGAAAGCAATGGAGCCCAACTTGTACCTGAATGTGCATTTCCTCTACAACATCGCCAGAATTGGTCATTAAGATTCTGCTTGAAGACCTCCAGTGACAGGGAATACACTCCCTCCAGAGACAATCCATACCTGTTTCAGACAGCTTTCTTTGTAGAGAAATTTTTACTGACACCAAGTACCATCTACTTCTTTATTTCTTATAAGTATTATTCCTAGTTCTGCCCTCAGAGGCCAAGCAGAATAAGCCTAATCCCTCCTCCAAAGAACAGTTCTTCAGATACTTGAAAACAGTTCCCTAGGTCCCTCCCCTCCATACACAACCACCCAGGTAAAACATTCCTGTTTTCTCTAATAGATCCCTTTATGGCATGGTCTTCAGTTTTCTAAACATCCTTATAACATTCTTCTGGACTTGTTTATATTATCACTATACTTTCTAAAATGTAGTCCAAGATTTGTACATCATATTCTGGATATAATCTGACCAGGGAAGAAGAGAATAAGTTTATCCCTCCTCTTATTTCAGACTCTCTGATTCTTAATGTACTCTTAATAACAATCCTAATAATAATGATTATGCAATAGGGGTAGATTGGTCCATGAGGAAAGTGGGAGGGGATAGTGTAAGTTCTTAAAGCAGTTCCATATGTTCTCCCACCTAGTTTTCCTTCGAATGACCATATGGGAACTTGAAATGAGCCATATGTGATTGAATAGTTTGTACTTTGTGATGAAAAAACTTCTTATTGGTTGTAGAACTGGAGAAAATGGTGATTCAGTGGTGGTGAGCTGTATCTGAGGCAAAGGTATGCAAAGGGTTTCTGTCACTTTCTTTTAAGTAACTTTCTTTTAACAGCACTACTTTGAGTTATTTCCTCCGATCTGGGCTGGGAAAGAACTGCCCTCTCTTCCATCTACCTATTGGTGGCTATGATAACATGGTCATGTCTCCTTTATATTTGCCTTCTTGATTAGGTTGCCAAGCAGCAAGCTTGCATGGATTGTACCTGGGCAGTGACCTTGTGAAAATAGTCAAAACACATGTCAATGGGCAAAGTCCTACCTTTGGAACCCTAAGATCTCATTTAGATTCCAATTTTGCCACAGCTGTCTTTGTGACCTTGGAGTTAAGGTGTGAGCTGTCTAAACTTTGGTTTCTTCATCTACAATGTTAATTATTATACATTTTATTCTATCTATCTATATTCTTTCGAGGATTGAATGAGATAAAAAAGTAAAATGTTTCGCAATAATAAAGTGTTATGTTTAATTGAATATAATCAATGAACCAACTTTTCTTAAGTATCCACTATGTGTCAACTACTCTCTTAGATGATGGGGAAATAAATAGGAATGTTTCAAAGATTTTACATGGGTAAATAAATAGATGAGTAAATAAAGAATACAAACAAAATAATGGAAACTTATTTCAAGATGAGGATATAATCTATCCATGGGAAGGAAACAGGGAAGGCTTCATGTAGGAGGAAATACCTCAGCTGTTTCTTGAAGATAGCAAAGGATTGTACAAGGCATAAGGAAAAGGAACTATAGTTCAGACATTGGGAGAACAGATCAATCTATCTAAAAGAACAGAGGTGGGAAAGAAATATGAGTAGGAATTAGATCAGGTTTACTGCACCAAATTGAGTCATATAAAAATAAGACTGGACTGCTACATTGGAAGGAAGAACATGGGGGGAATTCTATGTCAGAATACTAATATTGCATTTTTGAAGATTTTTTTTGAGTGAGAGAGAGAGAGAGAGAGAGAGAAAGAGAAAGAAAGAGTGTCTGTGTGTGTCTCTGTGTGTGTGTAAGACAGAGAAAGAAGGACAAAGACAGAGACACAGCATTAGAGTAGTCATAATAGTCTGACATTTGCATAAAGCATGGTTGTAGAAGGCATATACTGAAAATAATTAAAACAATTAAGATCTTAATGTAACACTTTAGGGGAAGGGTAATGAGAAATCAAGCTAATGTGGTGATCTTTTAAGTAAGGGGGGAGAATATTAGAGAAGATAAGAGTGTGACAATCTGGTAATATTTTAAGATTACTAAAAACTTTCCTTACTTATGTTGTGAGTTAATTCCAGTAGTATTATTTCCTTATTGTGTATTTATATTCTCATTTTTTCTTTGAAACACTGAAGCTTTTATGCATATAGTCATATAAATGCTTCTCCCCACCTTACTTGGTAGAGAAAAGTACCAAGGAATGATCCTTGGCATAAGCACGAAATCCATTTGATTTTTATTTTGTGCAAAGACTTCAGCGTGTTCTCTATGCATCTCCAATCTATGACCTCTGATTTTATTAGTTACTTTTTTGTTACTATTAAAGGAGAGCATAGTATAAATCACATTGATATTAAAGAAACAGAATTTCTGAGTTCTGGTCCCTTTTGCCTCAATACTTGCTACCTGAGCTAGTACAAGTCAATTCTGAGCCTCAATTGTAAAATTATAAAGGAACTGTAATAAATGATGTCTAAGATTGATTATAGTTCTAACATTCTTTATTATATTCCCCAGTATTCTAAATTCTAATATCTCACAGGTCTTTCTCCTGAGCAACAGGAACATTTCACCAATTGCCTTTTGAACATTTCAAGCTGGATGTCCAATAGGCATCTCAAACTCAAACTGCCTAAGCCCACTGGAAATTGAATGGATGTCCATCAATTGGAGAACGGCTGAATAAGTTGTGGTATATGAATGTTATGGAATATTATTGTTCTGTAAGAAATCTCTGGCAGGATGATTTCAGAGATGCTTGAAGAGATCTACATGAACTGATGCTAAGTGAAATGAGCAGAACTAGAAGATCAATATACACTTCAACAACAATACTATATGCGGATAAAGTCTGATGGAAGTGGTTATCTTCAACAATGAGAGATCCAAATTAGGTCCAATTGATGAATAATGTACAGAACCAGATACACCCAGCAAAAGAACACTGGGGAATGAATGTGGACCACAACATAGCATTTCTACTCTTTCTGATATTGTTTGCTTGCATTTTTATTTTTTTCTCAGGTTATTTTTACCTTCTTTCTAAATTCAATTTTTCTTGTGCAGCAAGATAACTGTATAAATATGTATACATATACTGTATTTGACATATAATTTAACATGTATGGGACTATCTGCCATCTAGGGGAGAGAGTGGTGGGGGAAGAGGGGAAAATTTGGAACAGAAGTTTTTGCAAGGATGAGTGTTGAAAAATTACCTATGCAGATGTTTTTTCAATAAAAAGCTAAAAAGCTATAATATAAAAAAGAAATAAAACAAATATCTTTAAGAAAAACTCAAATTGCCTAAATCAGAAGTCATTATTTTTCTTCAAAGACCTTTCCCTCTTTCCAGTCCAACTGTTGAGGAGACCAAGATTTTCTAAGTCACTAAAGCTCATAATCTCAGTGTAATACTCCAAAGTTTGCAATTTGTACCTTTATATCTCTCTCACATCCATCCCCGTTACTCTCTGACGAGAGCCAACATTTTCATTCAAGTCTTTGTGTTCTCTCTCCTAGACTACTGAAATAGCATTATAATTGTTTTTCCTGTTTTATCTTTCTCCCTTCTATTTCATCTTCCACTTAGCTATCAAATGGTGATTAAATGGTGATTTTTTTCCCTTTTTATTTTTATATTTTATTTTTTACCAATTACTTGCAAAAAACAACATTTAAACGTTTGTATTATTATTAAATTTTTTAGTTCCAAATTCTATTTCTCCTTCCTTTCTTCCCTCCTTCTCTTTCTTTTCTTCTCTTGGGAGTGGCAAGCAACTTGATTTAGACTATACATGTGCAGTCATGCAAAACATTTTCATATTAGCCATGTTTCAAAAGAAAACAGATAGAAAAATTAGGAAAGTTTAAAGAAAAGTATCATGTTATCTGCATTCAGACTTCATCATTTCTTTCTCTGGATATGTATAGCATTTTTCATTATAGGTCATTCAGGATTATCTTGGATCCTTGTATTGCTGAGAATGTTATTCATAGTTGATCATTTTACAATGAAGTTGTTACTCTGTACAAAGTTCTCTTGCTTCTGCTCACTTCACTTTGCATCAATTCATGTAAATCTTTCTGTTTTTTCTTTAGTCTTCCTGCTCATAATTTCTTATAGCACATATAGAATATTCCTTCACAATTATATACTACAACTTATTGAGCAATGCCTAATCAAAGGACATCCAAAATAATTTTTTTTCTAAAGTAGTCTCACATTATAATCTCAGTGAGCCTCCTTGGCTTCCTATTACCTTCAGGATCAAGAATAAAATCCTATCTCGGACATTTAAAACTCTTTAGAATCTAGTTTTTCTTTATCTTTCTAATATTCACTTTACTCCCTCCACATATTTGACAAACTCACTATCCCAGCATTCCACAGACACACCAGTCTATCTGTCTCCAAGCTTCTGTTTTTGCTGACTCTCCTTCCTAAAATGTTTCCCCCCTCATCTTTACCTCACAACTTGTTTCTTTCTTTCAATTCTTACTTCAGATCCTAGTTTATGCTTCAGCCTTTTCCCAGTACCTTTAGCTGTTAAAATCTTCTAATTTGAAATTATCTTCTGCCTTTTTGTTTGATCTGCCTTCAAATTTCAGACTTGATAAATGCATCAAAAGCCTGCTGACTATCTTATCTATCTATATGGTTGTGAAGATCAAATCAGATCTCTTTTCATACCTTAAAGTACTTTATAAAAGTTAGCTGTTGTTTTTCCTCATTTAAATGTAAGTTTTTAAAAAGTGTTTTATTTTTCCAAATACATGCAAAGATAGTTTTCAACATTTATCTTTACATAACCTTTTGTCCAAATTTTTCTCCCACTCTATTCTTCCCTCCCCCCCCCCCCGCCCCGCTCCCTAAGACAGCAAGCATTCTGTTATAGGTTAAACATGTCCAATTTTTCTGAACATATTTCCATATTTGTCATGCTGTGCTAGAAAAATCAGATCAAAAGAAGGGAAAATGAGAAATAATAATAAAAAAAAAAAACAAGCAAGCAAATAGCAACAACAAAAAGGTGAAAATACTATGCTTTGATCCACATTCAGTCTCCATAGGTTTCTCTCTGGATGAATATGGCACTTTCTATTACAAGTCTATTAGAATTACTTTGATTTACCCCATTGTTGATTTGACCCAATCCATCACAGTTGATCATCACATAATCTTGTTACCATGTTCTCTTGCTTCTGCTCACTTCACTTACCATTAGTTCATGTAACTCTTTCCAAGCTTTTCTGAAGTCATTCTGCTCATCATTTTTAATAGAACAATAATATTCCATTAATTTAGTAAGTTTTTTGGTGATAAGAATTGTTTCTGATTTTCTTTGTATCTTCAGTGCACAGCAATGTTTGTTGACTGCCCGAATTCTTAACCCCTATTGGTTTAGTATATTGTGAATTCATGGATTTAGACAAAAAAATATTTTCCAAAGTAGCTAGTATCTTTCTGATTCATTTATCAAGTCTGAAATTTGAAGGCAGATCCAACAAAAATAGTCATAATATAATCATAATAAAATAGATACATTGCATCTTGCCAATTCCTTTCTTGCTTAAGAGGTTTCCAATTAGCTTGTTATATCAGCTCAGTTAACCTTTACTGAGCTCACTTCAGATTTTTCTCCCCACTTCCCCCACCCCCCTTGATCCTCAGCTCTCATTCCTTCATATTGAGTCTCCCTGGAATAGTTACTTTCTAGCCTGCTGAAGAGCTCCTGAGCACAGAATAATTGTGATATAATTAATGAATTAAAAGAATGAGATGTTTTTAAGTGCTTTCAATATTCCCGTCCCTATAATTATCTACAGGAAACACATTCATTAACAATTTCAGAATGAGATTCCCAGGCACTGAATGAGACATCTCAATTTTCAATAAGTCTGTAGATAGGTGACCTCTCTGACATCTCAGCTTTGGGGAATAAACACTGAACTGAGCATCAGGAGACCCATGTTCTTGTCCTAGGCCTACCATAGACTCATTCTATGATTTTAAGCAAGTCCCATAATTTCTTCCAACTTCAGTTTTAAAGTATCATAGGATTTAAAATTGAAAAGGGTCTTAGAGATTATCTAGTTCAACTTCCTTGTTTTACATATACAGAAATTGAGAACTAAACCAAGTGACTTGCTTAAGATCAATAGAAGATGGATAATTAATAGAATAACTGGATTTCAAAGGCAGGTATTCTTCAAATCCAATTCTTATTTCATCACACTATATAACTTTTTTCTTTCTTCTCTTCATCCTCCTTTTTCTCCTCCTCCTCCTCATCACTAGCATCTATATAGTGCCTTTTTTACACATTTTGTAGATGTCATCTCATTTGAGTCTCACAAAAATCTATAGATTAGTTGGATGACATGACTTAAGCATTCTACATTGTTCTGTATTCTATTTTTAGCTCTCTCTTAGCTTTAATAATGAATATTCTAAATTCTAATATTACATCCATAATCATGTTAAAAGAGGTCTTTAATCCTAGTGTTCTATATTCTAAGGTCACTTCTAGGTAGTACTAATGGTCTTGGATTGGCTATACCTCGAAAGAGTATTTATCTACATTTTATCCCAAATAGGGGAAAAAAGAAAAAGAATGTCAGGTACTGAAGTGGGCCATTTGGCAGAATGTTTTACAGAAGGAGTACCTTCCCAACAACTCTCAAATCATAACACATGGGCTGACTGATTTCTCCAACATACAAGATTACAGGAGAATAACATTTTCTCAATTGCCAGATTCCTTCGTGGCAATTGAATGAAAACATGAAGCATATTTAAGTTGAGATAATGAAAAAGTAGGTACTAAAAGCAGGCGAAGTTTCAAAGTGCTGCTCACATACAGAAGAATTTTCCTCTACTTTCTGTCGCATGGCCTTTCCTATCCTTATACAAAAGAGAAAACACAGGAGGTCTTAACCCATCATCAAGCAAAGAATAGATGACTAAATAAAGTTTTTTTTTTAAGTTCTCCCCAAAACTTTGTGTAGAACTAAAAAAAGAAAAAAACTAGGAGAGACAGAATTCTTTTCTTTTTTATTGTCTTTTTTAATGTTCTTGTTTCTGATATGATGTAAAGTCTGGCTGGCTAGAATCTGTTTGTTACCTAGATGGCACGTTGAATGGGGTGCTGGGTCTGAAGTCAGGAAGATCTGAGTTCAAAACCTTACTCAAACACTTAACTATTTGTTCATATCTGGGCAAGTCATTTAAATTCACATGATCTGTTTCCTTATCTATAAAATGGGTATAATTTTAGCATTTATTTGACATAATTGTTGTGAAGCTCAAATACGATGCAGATAAAATTCTTTCTTAACCTTAAAGAGATATTTAAATGCAAGTGATTAAGCATCAATCACATGATAGATTACCAAAATGCATTTTCCTTGCTGTCATCTCCTTTACAGCCTTACAGGATAAGAACAATAATAGCTTTTCTTTCTATAGTATGTTGTACCTTAGAAGCATTTCCTTGGCAACGTCATCATGAAATAGGTGGTCCAATTATTATGTCTGTTTTATAAATGAGGAAACATATTTCAGAGATATCAAATTCCAGCATCACACAGTTGATATACAATGGGTTTGGGATGAGAAGTAACGCCTCTAACTGCAATGACCTGATCACTATACTATATTGTTCTTTCTTTTACTTTTGGAAGCTGGGTGGTCATCTGTCAAGGTTGTCAAGGGAACTGATGATTTGACTGGAGAAGAGACTAGATGACCTGTGGGTTAGTGAAAAATTGCTAGATTTAGAGTCAGAGAACATGGTTTTGAACCCCTTCCCTGATTAAATGTGTCACCTGTGTGAAGTTATTAAGTTTTCTGGACTTGGATTTCCTCATCTGTAACAGAAAGCAGCTGGTTTAGTTTGTAGTTAAAGTCCATCTTTCTCCCTTCTGTCCCCAGCTCTAAAACACACAATTTTAAGATTCCAGGGTTCCATGGGAAGATTTGGGAGTGTCAGGCAATGCTGATCAATACAAATCCTCTAACACATCAAAAAGCCTCCAATTTCCAGAGGTTCTGCATGACCAAGTGTTATGATGATGTCCAGATGTGTCTGGGTCTGGGGCAGAACTATTCATCTTTGACATTCAATAATCCAATTTCAACCAAGGACAAGTGGCGTGCCTTTTGGAAAGGAGCCAAACTTGAGTATCTGTCGAACATATCATGTGGGTGTAGAGATAGGGTATCACTGGGGGCAAAAAAAAATCAGAAGGTCTTGTTAATCATGGACCTTTTGGTCTGGTTGTGAAGAGAAGAAAAATGCACCTGAAGAGATTGGAGTATAATATGGAATCAAATATTAAATTGCAGGGTATGTAGCTTCCTAATGAATTTGTATAATAATGAAATAGCCTACTTTGTGGAGCAACTATGTCCCTACTAATATGATGTAGAACAGAGGATGCATCTTCACATTTCAGGGATAGGTCTGAGGATCTATCATGTCAGGTAATTTATTGGATTAGATGACCTCAAAGGCTTTTAACTATAGAAGTCTAGTTTTTGTCAAAATAGAAATTGAGAAAAGAATGAGGTTGTTGGGAATTGAAGTGGTCAGGCAAAGTTTATGGTATTTGAGGTGGGCTTTAGCTCAGAGATCATTGTAGGTAGAAAGAAGAGCAAGTTTAATTATGGAGGAGAAGAAAATTCATTCTGTGATCAGACATGTGAAGTAGACTAGGAAGTCTGAAATGGAGACCAAAGGAATAACTAGGGTGAAGTGATCAGGGCAATGTCAGGGCTCCAGCACTGACCCGAGGGCATACTGTACCATGTAGCATTTCTTCTTATTTGCAGTTATTATTCTTCATGGTTCGCTGAAGTTAGATAGAACTGCCCTTGCTGTCTTAAATGGCCCTAAGCCATAACCTCCAAGATTGCTCTCATCATGATATTACTCTCTCATATTCTACCCTCTTCCCTTCTGTGGCAATGATTGGCATCTCTTTTCCAACTTTACTTACTTCTGAAAACTCAGGATCTGGAAATGTTGATTGTCTGCCTTTCCTTTGTTATAATCATGGTTAATGAGGACAAACTCCTGTTCTCAATTGAATTTAGCCTGGATCCCAGAACCGAGGGTCACAACTCTGGAAGGGAATGTACATTGGGAGGAGCGGCAAATGAAGAGAGGGGAGCAGAATACAGCCAGGTTTAGAAGCCTTCAAGTCCCAAGCTTATCTTGTGTCCATAGGTCCAAGTCTAAAATGGAAGCAGCACTGATTTGGAAGCAGGAGGTAAAGCTGTGATCCTGTTTCAAAATCATTACCAATCCTAAGCAGGCCACAACCAATGTTTTTTCCTACCTCCAAATTATAGATACAAATAGCTGCCTCCTTCCTATCTAGTTCAGAAGGATGTTTTTAGCATAACAAAATAAGAAATTCAGAAATATTCTACCCACAGCCCACTCCTACCTTTCAGTATTTATTCTGGTTGCTGGGTTTGAGGTTGAGGTGCTTTTTAAAAAAATTTCTTTTCTTCTTTCTTTGGTTTTCTTTGTAAATTGTAAAAGCTATAATGGGAAGATGGCTAATTCTGGGACAGTAGCTATAAGAAAGAGTTTGTATTGTTTGGTACAATGAACCATTTTATAATTGAATAAAGACCTCAGACAGAATGAATGAGATCATGTCTATAAAGCAGTCTGAGCTACTCAGAGGCAGACGCTTTATAAATACAAGGTATTATTATTACACTGATTGTATCAGAATAATGTGAATGTGGCTTATTGGAAGAGGAAAAGGATTCTATACTGGCTTTTATATACACAAGTGCATGTAGGAGCCCTCTCTCCCCCCTCATTGTACCCAGCATTGCATAGCCTTTTACTTGAGTACAGTGAAGCATCACAGGATACTGGACTTGATAGGGAATTTTGGTTTGAATTTTCCTCCTGCAATATTCTGGGTTTTCCCTCAATCCCCAGAATGGGAACACTAGATTTGAGACCAGAAAAGCTAGTTTTGAATCCCTGCTTTGTTCTTACTGTATGAATTGGGACAAATTGTTTTTATCTCTTGGAACTCCATTTGCTTCATTGCTAAAATGATGGAGATTACCTGATTTCCAAAGCCTTCTATTAGCTTTAAATTCTTTACTCCCATGGATTCTATTAAACCTCAATTTTCTTGTCTATAAAATGGGGATAACAATGATTGTTCTATCTCATAGACTTATTGTAAGGGAAACAGTCTGCAAACTTTTAAAGTAGTATATAAAAAATCTATCATTTAATTCCATTTGGGATCTTGACACTTTAAAGATGTAAACAATCTAGGAGATTTCCAGAAAGAACTTACAAATAGTCATGTCTTCCAAGAAGCCATCCTTGACTAATCCCATCCTATCTTAATTGTTCGCTTGTTCTTTGACTACTCAATAATGATGCACAGATAGTAGATCTTTTTCATTACAGATTATTAATTTCTCAAGGATAAGGACTAGGAAAGCATCATGATGCATGTTTGAGATGGGAGACAAGAACTATTTTGCCCAGGCTTTGCCACTAACTAGCTTTGTTACTTCAGACAAGTGGTTAGGGCCTGTGTTTCCTTATATATAAAATTGAAACAATTGTGCCAGATGATTTTTTAAAGCCACACTGAGCTCTAATACTTTGTGATTCCAAGAAAGGGTAGGTCCTCTGAGCAATAAGAATCTTAACCTCATCTTAACTGCAAATACTTGATTGATGTCACTACCAAACTATCTGTCTCTCATACTTTCAAATTCCTTCAGGATCTCTAGTAACTCCCAATTCCCCAGGTTATATAACATTCGGAGAACAGGTGAGGATTTAGAGATATTAAGAGATCATCTCTTTTAACTTTCATTTTATTGCCAAGGAAACTGAGCATCAAAGCTATTAAGAGTCTTGCACTTGTCCAAGATTACACAAGTAGCAATAAGCAATAGAACCAAAATTCACACTCAGATTCTTTAATTACAACCACATAACCATCAGGACACTCACACCCCCTAGGTTTGTTATGGCCAAGCATGTTCCTTATTTCTAATCGGCATGAGAGTCTCATTCCTTCACATTCAACAACAGACACCAACATGACTCATTTGGAATCAAAGGAAGTAGCCCATTTTTGCTTATTAAGTGTCTGTGGGATAGAACCAGCCCCACTTCATGCTTATTGCTTTCTGCTGCCAAAGTGAAATGAACCCTTGTTGCCCAAAGGAGCTTTTTCTCAGTTACCCGTATTCCACAGGTGTTACAGCATTTGTCCACAGAAACCATGCTTAATAAATTTCATACTATTTGGTAGGTTTTGTAATGTACCAAGAGAGAGACACAGAGAAAACAGAGAGACAAAGAGAGAGACAGAGACAGAGACAGAGAGACAGGGAGGGAGAGACAGAAAGACAGAGACAGAGATAGAGAGACATAAAGAGAGACAGAGGGAGGGAGAGATAGCGAGAGAGAGAGACAGAGAGATTGTGGTAGAAAGGGAAAGAATGGGGATGGAGAGGAAAAGGGAGAGATTAACACTAGATCAACAATCATAATATATGCATCTTTAGTGATTTGGGCAAGTAACTGGGCTTCAGTGTCTTCATGTGCAGAATGAGAGACTTTAACCCTATGAGCTTGAAACCCTGTCCATTCTAGCATAAAAGTCAGAGGAAACTTACATGATTTTTTCCCACTCAATAGACAATCTCAGCTTTTAAGAGATTGGCAGTATGGGGGACACAGGAATCTACAATTACTAAATGGCTTTATCTTTCCAAAGAAAAAATTTCGACAAGATCCAGAAGTGGTCCCAGAGTATTTTGTATGTGGCTTTTAATAGATCTCTAGGTTGTTTCCTCACTCAACAAATCCATAGCTAAATAGTTATCTTCCACAAGAAACTTTGAGATTAAAGATCTCAATGTAACTCTTTAAATGTATGATATTGTGTGAAAAATGATATGCAAGCCTGGAAGAGCGATTAAGTAGATGTGAACTATCACTTTAACCACCATCATCCACACCCAAGGTTCTTCCATGAAGGCCCAGAAGGGACAGAAGCTAATTGCCTTATTCAGTGAGGGCCCATGCACATTTCTATAATGGAATGCCCCAAACCAGCTCTAGGCCATCCATGCAGTCCATATTCAACATGGAGAGAAGAGACATATTCAATTAATCCTTCTAATTCCTTCTTTGAGACTCAGCTCAAAGTATCATGGGATATTAGAGATTAAAAGAACATTAGGATGTAGAATGTCAAAGTTAATAATAGTAACTCACATTTATGTAGCTACTTACTAACTGCAAAGTACTTGCCAAGGCACAACCCCAAGAGAGAAGCATTACAAATATTATTATTTCCATTTTTCAGATGATGTAGCCAAAGCTCAGAAAGGTTAAATAAATGACTGTCCAGGGTCACAAATCTAATGTCTGAGGAAATATTTGAATTCATGTCTCCTAGGGAGCCTTTTCCATTTCCTCTTAAATCAGTGACTTCCCTCTCTTATATCCTTTTTATCTTGTATGGAGCTTATTTTGTGTATATATTATGTTCTACATGGCATTGTAAGTACCTTAAAGACAAGTATTATCTTTTGTGTCTTTTTGTATCCCATTGTATGCTTAGCATAGTGTCTAGTACACAGTAGGTGCTTAATAAATGTTTGTTGGAGAATGCTATTTCATATTAAATGTTAGATCATTGAAAGAAACTTAAAACACAGAATACTAACACATGGGGGAAAAAGTAAGGGCTGGGATGGAATTTTGCCCATAGGCTATAAAAGCAGAAAGGGACCTTACAGAATAGGATATTAGAGTTAAAAAATCATTTTATCTGTTTAATTTTATAGACAAGGAAAATAAAGTACACTGAAGGTAAATGATATATAAATGATAAATAAATTTTATATAGATATATCTTACATCTAGTTAATGATAGTGACAAGGTTAAAAATTCATTTCATCAGTATGTTGCCCAGGACCTTCCTGTATTAAACTAAGAGTTGAGAGATGTTGTAAGATCGTGGCTCTATGATTTTCTGTATGCTCTGGGATGGGTGGTAGAAATCTCTATGTAGTTTATTATCATCTCTTTCTTTCTGGATTTAGAGATATAAGAAATCTTAGAATCTATAAATGATGGAATTGATCCCTAGGAAGGTTAAACGCCTTTCCCCAAGGCCACCCAAGTGACAAGAGGTAATGACTGGATTTGAACTCAGGCTATATAGTTTCAAAGCTCCACTACATCCTGTTTCTTCCTGCAGAGAAAAAAGGGATTTAGTCTCAAGAACATGACTAAGTTAGTTCATAATCTTCCTTGGGTCAAGGACAGGGATAGCTGAATAATAGAGCAGACCTTTCTTCTCTGGATCTCAAACTATTATCTGAACCCACTGGCTCCTTCCCCAGTGAATCACAGCTGTGATCAGGAGTGGGTGGCCCCCCCCTGCCATCTCCTCCCTCCCCCACTCCCCAGCAGAGAAGGTGCCTTTGCCAAATTCCCCCTTTCAGTGGCAAGGGACACCACCTGTCATACTGAGATTTCCTCCTACTCAGAGAGTTGGCAGGCTCTACACACTTCGAGGCCAGGAATCATACTGTAATCTAATGGGAAAAGCAGTGAATTTAGGGTCAAAGAACCTGAGTTCAAATCTTAACTACAAAGGCTGTGATACTTATTCCCTTGATAACCTTGGTGATATTGTTTCCTCTTTCTGAGCCTCATGGCTCATCCATAAAATAAATGGATTGTTTAATTTAAAGTTAAATATTAAAGGAAAGTAAATTTTGACAGTATCTAGTCTAGATTGACTTCTCATTATATGTTCCTTTCACCATTTTAAGCAGTCATTCCTTCATTCCTACTGACTTCTGAGCCTACCCATCTATTTCCATCTGGCCTTTCCAGGGACAGAACATAGAAGGTTGGACAGCTCTACTCCATGTTTACATCACTTCTTTAATAGAGACAATAATCTCTCCTCTTTGTGGGCTACCTTTAAATTTTTATGGCTCCCCGTATTATTTCTTTCCAAATTCCTTCCATATGTAGTTTCTTAAATCCATATTCTATCAAGATAAAACTAATTGGATAAAATGTTAAGCCCTTCTCCCAATGTTCCACCTCCACTCACTAGAGAAATTACTTTGAGTGACACAGTCTGCTTCTTAGGAATAAACCATGATAATATTCAATACCACTTATTCACTCAAGCCAGATCTTTCCCAAGATTCCAATCTTCACTTCAACATAGTCTTTTTCTTCTTCCTTTTCTTCCTCTTTCCCTTTTCCCCTAAAGGGCCATCCTCATCAATGAGAAATGTCCAATGATTCCATGACAATTCATTCCAAGGCTATTCTTGATCTTATTAAAAAGTCACTGCATATTCTTAACTGGCTCCTTGTGTTCCCAATCCTGCAAAAGAACCATGATTTGAAAATTAAAACACACACACACACACACACACACACACACACACACACACACACAAACTGATTTGTTGACATTTTCCACTATAATGAAGCTCCACTCTTAAAAAAAAATTAGACAGTTTTCTTTATCTTTTTTTGCTTTATGGACCCTTTTGTTAGGCAGATGAATCTTATGAATTCTTCAGAAAAAATTAAATGTATTATATGAAATATATAGGATTAAAAAGGAAACCAACTAAGTCAAACTAAAGGTATACTTTTTTTCCAACCAAGTCTATGGACATCCTGAAATCCACAGGCCCCTGTTTAAGAGCCCTGCCTTAGGGAATGTGAAACACTCAGGATTACAGCCCCAGTGCTTTTAGAGAACTCATGTCCAACTAATTTCTGAAGTACTATGACATAGTTGAAAGGGCATTGAAGTTGCAGGCAAAAAGATATGAGTCAGCTCTGTTACTTGCTATAACAGTGAGTTTGCACATATCATTTCTTCTTAGTTTCCCTATTGATTAAAGGAGAAAGAGTTTGAATCCAATTCTAAATCCAATGCTCTATTAAACACAAATCCCTTCCATGGAATTTGCTGGCAGAGGCCCAGTAATCTCCCAGGTTCTTGTAATCTCTAGGGCTGGGGAGCCCACAGAATTCTAAACACTGATCACGCTCTTTAGAAAATGATGTATTTTTAATACCCAATTAGACCCTTTAGAACATGCAGACCTAAACACCCACAACTCCCCACTCTGCCACCTCATCTCCAATCAAACTTACCTACTTTGTTCCCACATTAGGCTGTGTTCATTACTGCTTTAGTGCTTTTGCTTGTGATTTTGTTTTCTCTAAGTGAAAAGTATAGCTCTCTTCTCTATCTTTCTAAATTCTGAACATACTTCAAGGCTTAATTTATAATCCCATATCCTCCATGTAGCCTTACTTAACCACCATAATCCACAGTTCCTTGCTATGAGAAGTGGTTGTTTGTGCCCCAAACTGGATACTTATATCATGCTGTCTGGTAACATGTAACTCGGTATGTAATGTATCTATCAATTTAGATTTAGAGATAGAAGACTTGAATTCTGACTCTCCAGATTGTTCCACCCACAGGTAAATTCAGAGAATTCTGGGAAGCTGACAGAGGAAGGAACCTCAGATAATAAGATCTTATAATGTAGAATACAGATTTTTAGACCTGAAAGGGAATATGGGACATCATTTATTAGAATTTAGAACACTAAAATTAGAATGAATCTTAGAAGTTTAGTTTTCAGAACTAGACTAGGAATGGAGACTGCTCTGCTTACCTTCACAACACCTCGCATATTGCCCTGAATATAGTAGGTGCTCAACAGATATTCGTTGAGAGTCATTGAGGCTATTTGTCCTGCCATTTTTATCTTCAAAGGACTACAAAATCATCAGAGAATGATAATTAGAGTTGGAGGCAATCTTGCAGGTCAACATTCCAGAATTCAACTCTTTCATTCTAAAGAGGGGAAACTGAGACCCAGGGAGATTATGTGATTTTCACAAAATTACACAAGCAGTGTGACAAAGCCAGAATTCAAATTAAAATTGTCTACCTCAGACTCCAGTGGACAAATATTGCTTCAGCTTTCAGACTCTGTGTGTGTGTGTGTGTATGTGTGTGTGTGTCTCTCTGTCTCTCTCTCTGTTTCTGTCTCTGTCTCTGTCTCTCTTTGTCTCTCTCTCTCTCTCTGTGTCTCTGTCTCTGTCTGTCTGTCTATCTGTCTCTGTCTCTCTCTCTGTCCCTGTCTCTGTCTCTCTCTCTCTCTGTCTCTCTCTCTCTGTCTCTGTCTGTCTGTCTCTCTGTCTCTGTCTCTCTCTGTCTCTCTCTGCATGTGTCTCTCTGTCTGTCTCTCTGTCTCTCTCTGTCTTTATCTCTCTCTCTCTCTCTCTCTCTCTCTCACACACACACACACACACACACACACACACACAATATCTCACTAATTGGAGGAAAAGGAGGAAGTCAAGCCCCAGAGATAGGAAGTGCCTTTGCCACAGGTGTGATTAAGATGGCACCAGAACCCAAGTTTCTTAACTCCCAGTCTGGTATTTCTTATATTGCCTTTCAAGAAGTGGAAAGCTTAACTGCTATATTCTCCCACCCATTGAATCTCACTTGACAGTCCCTGACACAAAAAATGACAAATTGACTTCACAAATCCTGCTTTATGCCAGGATGAGGTTGTCTGGTTCACTGGGAGGTAAAATCACACATGTTTCAGAGAAGACAATTAATACAGCACAGTGTGACAGTGAGCTCACCTCTGCACATGCTGACAACATGCTCAGGACTAGAGTGCTGCCGGGCTCACCCAGGTGGTTTGTGAGCCTGGACGCTTGCCATTGCCTGTCGAGTCAAGGGGCTGGGGGTAGAAATAGGTCCCAAGAAAGAAACAGAGAAAGACAATAAAGAGAATATTTGGCAGCAATTTCTTGAGCAACGAAACCTACAAAGCCAGTGACATGCTGGGTTTTCTAAGAATGAATAATGGAATATAAAAATCTAAGGAACCAAAGCCATTTCTAATTAGTGCTTTGGCCAAGGGCCATTAATGCTGTGATCCTTCCGTGGTCCAGGTCACTAAGAGAAGCCTAGAGTGGGGTTAGCATTGCCATTTCTATATTATTTTTCAGTTGGCAAAATCTCGTACTCACAGTCCTGTGAAATAGCATCCAGAAGTATCTCTATCTTTGTTTTATAGATGAGGAAACTGAGATTTCAAGAGGTCAAGTGACATATTTATATGCCACACATTAAATAACAAAGGTGTCATTCAAGTGTAGGTTTTTGGAACTATGATGCTGGGGTGGGAGAAGGCATCTCTATACTGCAAAAATTGTAGGAGGATTTTTTTATAGGGAAGGGTTTCATATGTATTTAGATATTTCGCTATGAGCCATGAATGCATGGATAGTGAGAAGCCCTGGCCCCTCTTCAAAGTATCTCTCCTGTACTAGGTGATATCTAATTTGCTATGCTATCATTCTGCTATTCATTCCTTTAAGTTAAACATAATTTATTTCTTCAAAAGATCTATGACTTCAGCAACAAGGACATATTTTTCACCAATGCAGATCACAATCTTTCCCTGTCTTACTAGACATTTCATGAGCTACCATGAGGGCAGCCAAGTGGCCCAGTGGATAAAGTGGCAAACCTGAAGTTAGAAAAACTTCTCTTCCTGAGGTCAAATCTAGTTTTAAACGCTTACTAGTATTGTGATCCTGGGCGAGTCATTTAAGCCTGTTTGCTTCAGTTTCTTTATCTGTCAAATGGGCTGGAAAAGGAAATAGAAAACTATTCCAGTTTCTCCTGCTGTTGTTGTTGTTGTTTGTCCTTTGTTCTTTGAAAAGAATCATGACATCCTCTTCAAGGGTGGTGAATCACATAGGGAGTTAGTGCCATGACATGCAAGTGAATTGGATTTAAGTGAGGTAGAACTGTGCAAGGTCACCTGCTTCACTTTGCCTTCCAGAGCCATCTAAGTCCAGTGACAAGATATAAATCCAGACAAGTAGACATGGCCTTGGATGAAATGGGAGACCTTGATCTTTTTAAACTAAGCTCCAGTATCTTTGCTGAGAAAACCCCAGTTGGGGTCAGAGACAGTCATAACTAAACAAAAAAATTATCCTTCAGATCTATTTTAGCATTTTCCTTTGCACTTCTATAATTTATTCATTATATGGTACATATGATTGTTATTTCATTATTATTATTATCATTATTATTATTAGTTCTCCAACTAAACTAAGCTCCAAGATGGCGTATTTAAATTTTATTTCTCCCAGAATTCTGCACACTGTAGATGTTTAGTAAATGTTTGCTGAATTATTGAATAGAATTGTACTCTATAAATTCCCCCATAGAAATCATATGTAGACCTCCAATGACAGGGAACCTAAACACATGATAAGATAGCTTATTCCTCTAATATAATAATTAGAAAGAATTTCTTTACACCAAGTAGAAATCTGTTTCTTTACAATTTCAACCCATTCCCTCCCTTTCTGCTCTGATTCCAAGCATCATAAGTCCAAACCTTCTCCCACATTGCAGCCATCCTAATAATTCTTCTCTTTCCCAAACTCAATATCACCAGTACTTCAGAATGATCACTTTAGATGGTCTACAGTCTTCTCAATACTCTAGTTGTTTTCTTATCTACATGCTTCATTCTGTCAATGTACTACTTAAATTGGACTGGCCAGATTGAAACACAGTACTCTAGATAAGGAATTCATTATCTTTTGATGCTGTTGTTTTTGTTACCTTTGTCAGCCTGGTAAAACCTAAGTATCTTTTCTTACCCTGTTTTTATATTACAAAGGCATTACCAAACAAAACAATTACCTTGGAATGTAATTATCAAAATTAAAAAAAAAATAAAACGAATACAATGGATATAGGTTAAGAATCCTTACTCAAGACACTGAGATAGGATTATTCTCTTCCTTTATCTAGCCAGTATGACTTTACTAACATTGCCTAAAAAGAATTAGCTTTTTCAGATGAAAGGCCACACTATTTACTCATATTTTGAACTTGGAGTCCATTAGAACTGCCATATTTTTTTTTCACTTCTACTGTTGAAGGTTTTCATGATTATCCTCTCAAAATTTAAGCAGATTGAACCTAGGTGCTAGTCTGTATAAGGATCATACTCAAAACTTTTCTAAAGTGATAAAGCCTGCCAGCACTTGCATTCTGTTAACATAGGCTTCAAGAAACCAGGGTTAAATCTCAACCATAATGAGGAATTGAAGATTTTAAATTAGTATCCATTGTCATTTTTTAAGTCACATGCCTTTTGGAGGTGTCATATATACATTTAGTTGTGCTATCAATCATTAAGCTCTTCAGATGAATTGCTATGTTAAAGTAATTATTGCACTACACTTAATTCTATAATTAGATATTTAGTTCTTTGCATATATACATTTTCTCTCAAAAATGTTTAATTTCTCCTATGACAATTGAGATCCGAGTATTGACATAATGTCAGGCTAGTAGAGATAGAAAACAAGAAAAGAGAGGGATAATTTTAGAACCTGCAACACTCATAAGATCATAGAGTCTTATAGCCCTTTTAAATGGATTTTAGGGATCATCTAGTTCAATTCTTACCTGAAACATGAATATTTTTCAGAGTATCTTTTAAATCCCATTTTACTGAAAGAAAAAAGATTGCTTTTATGGAATGGAGGAAAGGGTGATAATACCATTATTCCAAATGCCAAAGAAACTCTCTTCACAGAAATGTGGAGCTGGAGGAAGTCACAGGATGTTAAAGTCATAGATTCTGAGCTGAAATGTACATTAGGGAGCATCCATTCCAAATCCCATGTTTACAGATAAAATCTTGGAAAGTATCCCTTGCCCAAGATCATACAATTAGGAAGAAGCAAGGACAGTATTTGAACCCAAGTCCTTTGATTTAGACTCTAGGGTGCTTTCATAGCACTTGGATTCAAATCCTGACTTTGCTAAGTCCCAGAACCTATGTTTGGAGAAACAACAGAGGCCATGCTAATAGATCTGAGCAGTTCTGACTGCTTCCTTATACTGTTGTTAATAGGCATATTAATCAGAGATTCCATCAGGTACAATGCAAAGCATCAAAGCCAAGTCCAACAACAAGGAAAGCCCAGAAGAACTGTTGCAGATTAACAAGATCAGAAGAGAAGCAATAAATTGGGAAATCATTTTTACATTTAAGGGTTCTGATAAAGGTTTCATTTCTAAAATACATAGAGAATTGACTCAAGTTTATAAGAATTCAAGCCATTCTCCAGTTGATAAATGGTCAAAGGATACGAACAATTTTAAGATGAAGAAATTATAACCATTTCTAATCATAGGTGCTCTAAATCACTATTGATCAGAGAAATGTAAATTAAGACAACTCTGAGATACCACTACACATCTCTCAGATTGGCCAAGATGACAGGAAAAGATAGTGACGAATGTTGGAGGGGATGTGGGGAAACTGGGACACTGATGCATTGTTGGTGGAGTTGTGGATGGATCCAACCATTCTGGAGAGCAGTTTGGAACTATGCTCAAAAGATTATCAAACTGTGCATACCCTTTGATCCAGCAGTGTTTCTGTTGGGCCTATAGCCTAAAGAGATCTTAAAAAAAGGAATCCACATGTGCAAAAATGTTAATGGCAGCCCTTTTTGTAATGGCAAGAAAGTGGAAACTGAATGGATGCCCTCATTTGGAGAATGGCTGAATAAATTATAGCGTATGAATGTTATGGAATATTATTGTTCTATAAGAAATGATCAGGAGGATGATTTTAGAAAGGTCTGAAGAGATTTACATAAACTGATGCTAAGTGAAATGAACAGAACCAGAAGATCTTCATACACAACATCAATATTATACTAAGATCAATTCTGATGAATGCGACTCTTTCCAACAATGAGATGATTGATGCCAGTTCCAATGAACCTGTGATGAAAAGAGCCATCTACACCCAGAAAGGGGACTGTGGAAACTGAATGTGGATCACAACATAACATATTCACTCTTTTTGTTGTTGTTCACTTGCATTTTGTTTTCTTATTCATTTACTTTCTTTTTTTAATCTGATTTTTCTTATGCAGCAAGAGAATTGTATAAATATGTTTATACATATCAGATTTAACATATATTTTTAAATGTTTAACATATATTGGATTGTTTGCCTTCTAGGGGAGGAGGGTTGGGGATGGAGGAGAAAATCCAAAACACAAGGCTATGCAAAGGTCAATGTTGTCAAATTATCCATGCATATGCTTTTAAAATAAAAAGCTTTATTTAAAAAAAAGAAATGCTGCAGATTGTCATGTTCATCTTTCACATTTCTTGCAAGTGAAGAATCTGCACTGGAGAACATATTCTCTAAATACAGATAAAATGTTTCCTGGATTTTCTAAATTGTCTATTTCATTCTTTCTTTGGTCACCTCAAATAAATAGTTTCTCTACTAAACTCCTTTTTTCCAGATGGTTTATGCATCATCTTCATTTGTTTGAAAAAGGAATGATTTTGCAGCGTAAGAGGTTTAGATCTGTATGTGATCTGGGTAAGCTACAGTCTCTTTCTGTGTCTCAAATTGCTCCTCAGTAAAAGGAATTCTTCCCTTTACTTTTAAGATCCCTTTTAACTCTGAAATTCTGTATAATGGCTTGAACCCAGGCTTTCTGACTCCACAGTTCAGTGTTCTTTCCATTTTATCTTGTTTCCTTCCTTCAGTCCCCTCCTTGCTCTTCCCTCTGTAATCTGTTATTTGGGGATAGAGGGAATCTGTGTATCATTGGCATAAAGCACTCCTGCTAAGAATGCTTCTTTTACTAATACCAAAAAGAACATTTTTCCTAAAGTTGTCTGTAGTACTGAGAGGTATAGAAGTACCCTTTGTCACATAATTGGTATTTATCAGAGGCAGAAGGTAAACCCAAGTCTTCTGGACTCTGAAGTCAATTTTCTGTCCAATAATATTGCTGGCTCTCCTCCATGAGACTAACAGTATCTTCACAGTGTTAAACTATAAGTTTTCCGAATTCAGAGACAGATTATAGGTGTCTTTGTAACGTTTTCATAGTACTATTCACATGTCGTTTAATTAATGGATGGTAGTGGCAGTAATGCTTGTTCCGGTGATGGTGATGTTACTAATGGTGATAATAATGATAACAACCCCAGTAATGGTGATTGTCATGGTGGTGGTACGAGAGTGGGCTAGAGATGTCCACAAGAAGTGTTTTCAATAATTTTCTCAAGCTTGTATTATAAATCCAGATTCAAGAACAGGCAAGGTATATGTTTATTTATAGCCAATCTAAATCTTTATCTATATTTTTATCTCTACTTCTAAATAGATTAACTATATCCAGACAAATCAGTGGAGATAGATGGATGGATGGATGGATGAATGAATAGATAGATGGATGGATGGATGGATGGATAGATAGATAGATAAATAAAATTCCAAACTAGAATGGAGCTCAGATAGCACTAGTCCAACCCACAATTTAAATATTTGTATTTTATATTTCAATAAAATGTCTCAGATACTAGTTCTGCTGATTACCTCCTGTGAGACTTTGCATAAACCAATTAACATCTCTCAGTCTATTTCCTCATTTATAGAATGAGGAGATTAAACTAAATGGCCTGTATGGTCTCATTTTTCTTATGATCATCTTATGCTCTTAAAGATGTCCTCTATGATATATTCCATAATTGTTCAATCAACCTATTCTTAAAGACCTCTGGTGCATTCTTCATTTGGGTGACATCATTTTTTTTTAAATCCCTTGGTCTTGTTTCACTTTCTTCACTTCAAAATCTATTCTCTTTTCATTGTCCTCTTTCTTTGAGACTTTTCCCCTGTTTTTCACCTTCTGATACTTATTTTCCTCTAGAGACCAACCCTGGTTTATATTCACTTAAATTCATAATCATAATCCAATCTAGCTCACATGCTTCTGAAGTCCCCTGGAAAAAGTCACACAAACATTCTGACTTGGGATCACTGACTTGGGATGCTTCTGGCATCTAGGACCTGGATTAATATTCTGTTTCTGATGCTTATACCTTATAAAAGTCTAAAAGTGACAATATCACTTAACCTCCTTGGTCCTCAGTTTCCTCATCTATAAAATAAAAAAAAGTTGGCTGGATACCTCTCAGATGAGGGTTCTAAAACTTCTTAAAAATTTTTATTTGTATTCAACAGAGCCAAGACAGCTCTGTCTCCATATTCCAGTAAAGGCAGGGATTTGCTTGAACACTTTCCCAAACCTCCAAATACCTTTAAATAATGACTCCAAACAAATTCTAGAGTGGAAGCAGCCCTCTCCCCAACAAAAACACAGATTGAAACAATTTTCCAGCCCTAGACAACTTAGAATGTTATCAGAAAAGATCTGTTGTTCCACAGTGAAAGAGGGCTACAATCCAATGAAGCCTGAGCCAATTCAGACAAAGTGTCAGAAAAACTGGAACAGGCCCTGGGATGAATGAATGAGTGACACCAGTGATGGTTTCTATATCTCTCAGCTCACAGTTAATAAGGGGATCATACAATGGATCGATCAGAAGGTGATTTACTGGATTCCTTTTGTTGGCAGCAGAGTTCTAGGTCAGGTTCTAGTTTCAGATCTTAAGTCCCAAGGTGATGAGATACACTAGGATAGCAGAACTTATAGCTATAGGGGAGAAGAGACCCTGTTCACTGATCCAGAGTTGAAAAGAGTGATTGTGATCCAAACAACTGGAAGAATATCAAGTGGTCATGGGTAGGCTGAGCTAATATAATAAAAATGACAATTCTACCTAAATTAACCTATTTATTTAGTGCCATACCAACCAAACTGCCAGGAAATTACTTTACATAGCTAGAAAAATAATAACACAATTCATCTGGAAGAACAAAAGGTCAATAATTTCAAGGAAATTAATGAAAAAATGTAAATGAAACTGGTTTAGCTGTACCAGACCTAAAACTATATTATAAAGCAGCAGTCACGAAAAACATTTGGTACTTGCTAAGAAATAGAGTTGTTGCTCAGTGGAATAGGTTAGGTTCACAAGCCAAAACAGTTAATGACTGTAATAATCTAGTGTTTGATAAACCCAAAGACTCTAGTTTTGGGGATTAGAACTCACTATTTAACAAAAATTGCTGGGAAAATTAGAAAATAGTATGGCAGAAGATAGGCATTGACCCAACATCTAACACTCTATACCAAGATAAGATTGAAATATGTTCATGATTTACAAATAAAAGGTACTGTTACAACAAAGTACAAGGACAATGGATTGTCTATCTCTCAGAGCTGTAGAGAAGGAAGGAATTTATGGCCAAAGAAGAACTAGTAAATATTATGAAATACAAAATGGATAATTTTGATTACATTAAATAAAAAATTTTTTGTACAAACAAAATCAATGCAGTCTAGATTAGAAGGGAAACAAAAAAAATGGGAAACTTTTTAACTTTCCAAGCTTCTGATAAAGGCCTCAATTTAAAAATATATAGAGAAATGACTCACATTTATAAGAATACAAGTGATTCTCCCATTAATAAATGGTCAAAAGATATGAACAGACAATTTTCAGACAAAGAAATTAAAGCCATTTCTAGTCATATGAAAAAATGCTCTAAATCACTTATTAATTAGAGAAATACAAGTTATGACAACTTTAAGGTAACATTACATACCTTTTAGATTGAGTAAGATGACAGGAAAAGACAATGATGAATGTTGCAGGGCGTGTAGGAAAACTAAGATGCTAATACATTGTTGGTGAAGTTGTGAACTGATTCGACCATTCTAGAGAAGGAATTATGCCCAAAAAGTTATCAAACTCTGCATATCCTTTGAGACAGAATGTTTTTACTGGGTCTGTATCCTAAAGAGATCATAAAGGAGAAAAAGGAACCCACATGTGCAAAAATGTTTGTGGCAGCCCTTTGTATAGTGGCAAGAAACTGGAAACTGAGTGGCTGCCCATCAGTTGGAGAATGGCTGAATAAATTATGGTATATGAGTGTTATGGAATATTATTGTTCTGTAAGAAATGATCAGTAGGATGATTTCAGAGAGACCTGGAGAGACTTACATGAACTTATGCTAAATGAAATGAGTAGAATCAGGAGATCATTGTACACAGCAACAAGAAGATTATATGATAATCAATTCTGATGGATGTGGCTCTTTCCAGCAATGAGATGACTGATGCCAGTTCCAATGGTGTTGTGATAAAGAGAGCCATCTACACCTAGAGAGAGGACTGTATGGATGGAATATGGATGGATCACAATGTAGGATATTCACTCTTTTTTGTTGTAATTTGTTTGCATTTTGTTTTCTTTCTCATTCTTTCCCTTTCTGATATGATTTTTCTTGTGCCGTGTAATAATTGTGGAAATATGTATAGAAGAATTATATATGTTTAATATATATTGAATTACTTGCCATCTCAAAGAGGAGTTGGGTGAAAGGAAGGAAAAATTTCAGAATCCAAGCTTTTGCAAGCTTGTCGAAATGTCGAAGGTAAATGTCGAAAATTATCTATATATATAGTTTGAAATAAAAAATTTTAATAATATAAAAGAAAAACAAACAAAAACCCCAACTATTCTGGGAAGCAATTTGGACCTATGCCCAAGGGGCTATCAATTGTGCATATCATTTGATCCAGCAATATATCTACTGGATCTGAATCCTAAAGCAATCATAAGAAAGGGGAAAGGATCCACATGTGCAAAAACGTCAGTAGCAGTCCTTTTTTGTCATGACGAAGGAATTGGAAACAAAGAATATGCCCATCAGTTGGGGAAGGATTGAATGAGTTATAGTGTATAAATGTTGTGGAATATTATTGTACTATAAGAAATGATTAACAGAATGATTTCAGAGAAGACTGGAGAGACTTACATGAATTAATGCTAAGTGAAGTGAGTAGAATCAAGAAAATATTGTACACAGAAATCATAAGATTATGTGATGATAAACTCTAATGGACATGGCTCTTTTCAACAATGAGGTGATTTAGGCCAATTCCAATAGACTTGTGATGGAGAGAGCCATCTGCATTCAGAAATAGGACTGTGGGAACTGAATGCGGTTCACAACATAAGTATTTTCACTTTTTCATTGTTGCTTGATTGCTTTTTTCTCATTTTTCCCTTTTTGATCTGATTTTTCTTATGCTGCATGATAAATGTGAAAATATGTGTAGAAGAATTGCAAATGTTTAACATATATTGGATTGTTTACTTTCTAGGGGAGGGGGGGTAAATGAGGGAGAAAAAATTGGAACACAAGGTTTTGTGTTGAAAACTATCTTTGCATATATTTTAAAAATAAAAAAGCTATCATTAAAAGAAACAAAGAAAGCTACTTAATAAAAAGAATTGGAGTACTTGAAAATCATGATGTTACCAAAGAAGCCTAAACATAATCTTTCAAAAATTATCAAGAAAACTTCTCTGATATTCTAGAATCTATGTGCAAATTGTTGGGAATCATTATTGTGAGGGGGAAAAAACTACATTGAGTTTTCCTAATAAAAAATTTATTTCTCACACAGGTAGAAACCTCAATCATATTTATAGAAATAGTAGCCATTCCTCAGTTGATGAATGGTCAACGACTGTGAACAGGCAATTTTCAGACAAAGTAAGCACAATTATCAAGAATTGTAGGAAAAAAATGCTCTAAACCACTGTGATGAGAGAAATGCAAACTAAAACAACTCTGAGCTACTACTTCACACTTATCAGATTGGTTAATATAACAGAAATGGAAAATGACAAATGTTGGAGAGTATATAGGAGAATTAAAAGCTGTTGTATTATTGGTGAAGTTATATAAGTGATTCAGTTATTCTGGAGAGCAATTTGGAACTATATCCAAATAGCTATAAAAGCATAAGTACCCTTTGAACAAACAATATCATTATGTCTGTATCCCAAAGAAATAAAAAATCAAAACAACAACAAGAACAACAACAAAAAAGGATAAAGACCTATTTGTACAAAATATTACTTTAGTTGTGGCAAAGAATTGAAATTGGTGGTATGTTCATCAATTGGGGGAATGAATATTGTACATGGTTATGATGGAATAATATTGTGGTTTAAGAAATGATGAGCAGGATGCTTTCAGAAGAATAGCAACAGCAACATGGAAAGAATTACATGAACAGATACAAAGTGAAATGAGCAGAACTAGGATTACATTATACGTTGTGATTCAAGACAATTCCATAGGGCTTATGAGGAAAGTCCACCTCCATAGAAAAAACTAATGAATGCAAATCAAAGATACTTAATTTTTTTATTTTTCTTGAGTTTTTTTGTCTGTTTCCTCCTAATAGGATGACTTATAAAGAAATGTGTTTTGCATGATTATGTGTGTATAACCAATATCAAATTGTATGCTTTTATCTTTTCAATCACTTTTGAATCCATACAAGTATACTACCAGAAATCTTTCTGCATCTTCCTTCTGTTGATTCCCTCTTATTTATATTACATAGATGTTGCTTGTTCACAGATATTTGCATATTATTTTCCCTATTAAAGAGCAGGTATTTTGCTTTTCTTTGTGTCCTCAGTCCTTAGTAGTGTCTAGCATAGGTGTTTAGTTGTTCAGTTGTGTCCAACTCTTTGTGATCTGATTTTTTTTTCATTGCAAAGATATTGGAGTGGTTTGCCATCTTATCTAGGTGATTTCACAGGTGAGAAAAATAAGGTAAACAGGGTCACCCAGATAATTAGTGTCTGAAACCAGATTTGAACTTAAGACTTCTTGACTACAAGCATGACACTTACTCTCTATCCACTATACCACCAGCTGCCTATTCTATAGCTAGAATAAAGTAATTGTTTAATAATTCTTTATTGACTGACTGTCATTAAATTTTCATAGATTTATCTATTTTTTAATAAGAATAGCTTGAAAACCTAAGTTCAAATGTGGCCTCAGAAACATAAACACTTACATGGGCAAGTCATTAAACTTCAATTGCCTGCCTTCTCCCTCCTCCAAAAAATAACGAGAGGTATTTGTGGTGGGGTTTTCTTGCTTTCTCAATTTATGAAGGAAGAGGCAGAAAGAGAGAGTTTGAAACCAAAAATATAGTTGAATTTTAAAAACAAGACTAGTATGAAAGACTGCCAAATACTTCATTGATATCTATATGATATTACCAGTCATTCTTCTGATTCACCAAAATATGTGCCCTGTTTAAAAAAGGAAATAAATTAGTCCATTATTGATAAAGCTATTAGTTATTGACTGATTTATGTGCCCACTATTTATTACTTCTAAATGTTGCCTAACCATACCTTTTATAATATGTTTTAGAATTTTGCTAATAACAAAATGAAGCTCATTGGCATTTAGTTTTTCAACTCCATTTTTGTCCCTACTATATATATATATATATATATATATGTTTGTATGTATGTACATATGTATGTATGTATTTTTTTCTCCCTAGTCTGGAAGTGAGTGTCCTATTCTCTGCATTCTTTCAAAGATCACTGAGAGTAGGTGTGCCATCATATTTGTCCATTCTTTTATTATTCTAGGATTCTGATCATCTGGATCTGGTGAAATAAATTTATCAAAACATCTAGGTTTTCTCTTAGTCTTCCTACTTATACTGGATTTGGATTTAAATTTCCTGTTACTTATTTTGTTTTCTTTTTCAAGCCCAGAGATCCTTTTTCTTGGATAAGAAAACAGAAGCAAATCAAGAACAACTCAAATTATTCTATATCATTTCCTATTGCTTTCTTCATTCCCCCTCCTCCCCTTGAGTGATAATCCTATCCATTCTTGTTTTGTCCTATGATTCTCCAATTTGACTAAAAACCAAAAACAAAAATGCTTTTTGTCTTGTCCTTAGCTTTCCTTACCAGCTTCAGTTCATCCTAAATGTTAACTCCCTTGACAATATTCTTATAAAATTGTGCCATGTTTTATATTTACATTCCATTATTTTTCCTAGCTTCCATTTTCTACAATGGCATCATTCCTCTAAGTCCTGGAAGAACTTACCATCTAGCTCATGTCATATGCATACACATAGAGCAGGAAATTGTACCCAATATTGAAGGATCAAGGGTTTCATTACATAGTTTGCACGATGAGTTCAGTAGATATTAAAAAAGGACGTTATTGAGATTATTAGGGTACTTTGAGGACCTGTGGTTCTGGGAACCTGTCTTGGTTGCCACTAACCCCCATCTCCCCTTTGTCCCTATATTATAGAAAGTATGTCAATATTGTCAAGGAGAAAAGGAGATCAAATCCAGTTCTACATCAAATTCCCTTGAGGCCATCTCCCTATCCACCTATAGCAAAACAGGGATGGACCAGAGCCAGCTCTAAGAATATAGACCCCCTCGTGAAGAACAACTCTGACCTATTTTCTTGGCAAATGTCTTTTTTTTTAATCTGTGGGCATGCACGTGGTAGGGAGAGAAATTACTATTCATAGCAGGCTACTATTCTTCCCCAAGTATCAGACTGGGAGCAAGTAATTATCTGCCTGTGGTGAGGGAAGCCCCAATCCCCCTCATCGTCCTTGGAGGGGCACCGTGTTTCAGCCTGCCCCCAATTCCCCTCGCTTTGCAGATGCAGCCAGCAGAAGGGCTGAGTATGGGAGAATTATTTTTGCTACTTCTTGCTAATTTCATCACTTTATTCATGCAAGTTTCTCAAAATTCATAATCAACAGGAATGTGGCAACCTGAGATGGGGCTACAGAGTGACATCTTCAAGGTCCTTAGCACAGTTGCCTCCTTTATGAAACAGAAGACAATGACATTAGCGCTTCTGGTATCATAAACTGCCTGTATGATTCTGGTCAAGTCATATCTCATCACTTTGAGCCTTAGCTTCTCCATTTCCTGAATAAGGGGGTTTGACTAGATGAGCTTTAAGATATGCTGCAGTTCTAACTATCTATGACTCAAGGATTCTAGGAGCTCTTAAGCCCCCTTCCTTGCTGGGCATTCTGGGCTTAACACCCCTATCCCAACAAAGAGTGGCTGTTCCTACTTTTAACAATGGTGGACCAATACAAAGCAAAGAACAAGATTTTCCTGAGGGTATGATGACATTAGGTCCAGACATCAAAGAATCTTGTCTGAGTAACTGACTGGAAATTAGTCCTGCTCCAACTTCACAGACTTTTAGGGCTGGGAGAGGTCTTAAAGTTTATCATGCTCAAGACCTTTATTCATCATTTGGGAAAACAGAAGCCCATGATAAGGAAGTGATTTTTCCAAGATCAGTGGTGGAGTCAGCATAGAACCTGGTCTCCCTGATTCCCAGTCCATAATTCTTCTCCATTGTACTGTATTAATTGCAATCCATTCATTTTTTTCAAAGTGCTCTTTCTGAAACAGGTCTTACCCATTACCTCACAGTACCAGTTGGAGAGAACAGGTAAGGACTCCCTGCTCATTATAACTACTCCAAGGTGTCCATCGCATGCTTCCAATTCCATCATTAGAGATTTGTTCCTGTGGGTCAAATGCTTCCTCTTTTAAGTTGTATACATCACTGAGAGAGAGGAAGAGTTGCATAGAGACCTGTGCACAGAGCAGAGAAGACCTGGGTTCAAGTCACTTCTCTGATTCATACTGTTGGCATTACACTGGGAATATCATTTCACCTTTCAGTGTCTTGGTAAGAAAGAAGCTACATGGTGATATGCATTAATATAGGCAGTTCTCACCAGGAGGTGCCTAAGTCCACATACAGATGACAGCAGATCTATTCTCTGTCTTTGCATCTGTCCATTAATCTCTGTCTCAGTCTCTGTGTCTGTGTATCTCTCATCCTCTCTCTCTCTCTCTCTCTTTCTCTTTCTCTGTCTCTGTGTGTGTGTGTGTGTGTCTCTCTCTCAACTTTCTTCCTCTTTCTCTTTTTTTATTCATATATATATGCATCTATAAACACATATGCACTCATATATATACATATATATATATACATATATACATATATATACACACACACACACACATATATATATATATATACACACACATACATACATACACAATATATATTTTGTGGTTGTTGTTCAGTCATCCAGTCTTGCCTGACTTTTTGTAATCCCTTAGACCATATTGTCTTATGGGTTTTTGGCAAAGATATCGGAGTGGTAGTAGTTTGTCATTTCCTTCTCCAACTCATTTTATAGGTGAGGAAATTGAAACAAATAGGATTAAGTTACTCAGGATTACAAAACTAGTGAGTGAATGAGGCCAGATTTGAACTAGGTCCTAATGACTCCAGGCCATGTCTCTATCCACTGAGCTATTTAACTGCATCCATAATCTGGTATTTTGGTATTGGTGATTGTTATTATTAATAAATAGTCAATAGATATAAAAGCAGCTCTCTCTCATTCTCTTAAAGGCAACTACAAAATTTGTTTTATCAATCATGCACAACTTAGTGTGAATATCCATAGAGGCTTTTTTCCTCTCTGGCAACTGACCAAAATTTGACATCAGGGAGAATGACTGGGGGCTGGTTGGGAGAGCACAGGGAGAGCACTGCCCAGGCTATGATCCACAGCCAGAGCTTGCAGAGCAGAGGGCATGTGGTGAAAGTGGTCTGCATTACTTCAAAAGTCTGGACGTAGTTGGCACTGGGCCCTTTGGATGTCCCCTTCCACCCAACCCCCTCTGGAGCCATCTCTAACTGACAGCCGTGGGCAGGTGGAGCGGGTGGGTGGCAGGTTGAGTGCACAAGATGATACAGTGAGGCTGAGAGCGGAGAGCAGGCTAAGTGACTGCCTGTGATTTACGGCTTTTAAATGGCTCTCCCTTTCTGCAAAACTCTTAATTTAATAGACAAACATCTTGGGATAAAGGCTCACTAGAGACAGAACTGATGGGATAAATGCTGGAAGATTAAAGACCTGCAGGGGGGAGTGCATAATTCTGTTATGAAAATCTGAAGGCACTTTTTGAAAAATAAAACCCTCCACCCCAGAAACTGCTGTGAAAATGCAGCAATAGCAGGGACTAAGGAGGGTCAAAGTTCCAGGATAGGTACATTATGTTCTAAACAAAGTGAGCAAGAAGAATGAAAAGGAACTGAATCATAAGGGGTGCCTCCCCCCCTCCTTTTTGCCTTACTTACACTTAATAAAGATATTTTGGAGGAGAACAAGAAAAATGAAAACATCAATTGACTGAGATGTTTGGATTCTTGACTCTCTTTGTGACCTTGGGCAAAGTATTTAACCTTTCTGAGTACAACTGCTATCAGTGAATATAAGGGGTTGGACTAAAATCATCCTGTGGCATGTAGACTTTGAACTGGTATTTCTATGAAACTCCCCACCTAAGAGAGGGGCTGTGAATCAGCAAATTAGGCCTTGTAGTGTGTGGAAATTGCCCCTTATTTGGACTCAGGAACATTGTGCTCTTGTCCCAAGCGTGCCATCAACTTGCTCTGTGAGTTTGAGCAACTCCCCTAACATCTGCTTGCTTTACTTTCTTCAGAAAGAAAATGGGCTGAAAATAACACCCCTAGTTAACTCACAAGGTTCTTGTGACGCTCAAAAATCAATAATCAACTCATATTTATACAGTATTTGATACTTTACAAAGTGCTTTAAAATGGTGTCTCACTGAATTTCACAACAACCCTGTCATTATCATTCCCATTTTGCAGGTGAAGAAACCGAGGTTCAGAGAAATGGTGTAATTTTTCTCTGATCACATAGCTAGCAAATGCACATTTCCCAGATTCCCTGGCTAGTATTCTATGTGCTTTACACTAGCCCCTTTCCAAGCAATCTCACTTGTATATTTGAAAACAGAACAGTTAACATAGTAAAAAGAAAATAGAGCTTAAGAATCAACATAATAGTAATTAACAATTTTATGGCATGTTACTATATAGAAAGTGCTTTCTTCATAGCAACCTTGTAAAGAAATTGATATAAGTTATCATAATCCCCATTTCACATATAAAGAACTTGAGCTTCAGAGACAGGGTAACATCCATAGTGAAGCAGATTCTAAGTGACAAAACTAGTATTCAACCTAAATCTCCAGGTCATAAATACTCAGTTTCTTCTTCTTCCTATTCATAACTCCAATTCATAAATAATTCTCATTATACCATGTACAATGTTTTAACCTCCTGACTCTGCCAGTTATGAACCAAGCAACCAAATCCTTTTTGCTTCAATTTTCCTACATGGAAAATAGGTATAATAATCTTTACATTTTCAAATAGAAAAAATTTATATTGTGAAGATCAAAGAAGAAAAGACATACAAAACATTGTACAAATCAAATTTCTCCCTCTTATTCCTTGCCTGTGACTGCCCTAATCTAAGGAAGTTCCAGTTAACTCATCTTGTTTTCCCGATATTAGAGGGTTGTTTGGAGCATTGGGAGGTTTAACGATTTATAATCACACAGATAGTATGGGTCAAAATGGGACCTGTACTCAGGTCTGCCCTACTCTGACTCCCACTCACTCTTCACTAAGAGAGACTTCCTATTTTGTAAACCATAAAGTCCCATTCAAATGTCAGCTATTGTTTTTATTATAAATGTAAGAATAATGAGCTTCCCTAAATTGATTATAAGCTCCTTAAGGGCTATGTCTTAAACTTCTTGGTATCTCCCATAGCACTTAGCACTAGACTCAGTAAATATTTATTGAATGAATGATTAAAAGTCAGCTAACAATAAGCTCATGGATACCTTAACATGATTAAGGGGAGGAAGAGAAACTGAAGCCTGAACTTTTCAGGCTGGAAAGACTAAGGTGGTTTTAAGAAGGGGTCAGAGCATGTGAACACAGATTTGCTAAGTCTCAGCATTTGGAACTGAGGGCAATGAACACAGAAGATCCCAAGCAAGAAAGAATTCAGTACTCACAACCAAGCATTAAATACAGTTCCACTTAGAGTTTTTTTCCTAGTCTCTCTAATACAGGACCCAAGTCCAAAATTTCTGCTTGAATGGAAGTTGTTTGTCTTCATATCCTCACTGTCATACTGGCTCTCGATAAAGAACATCCAGTAGGTAGCAAAAAGATCTGGGTTTGACCAGGAGAGCTGGCCCCCTCCGGGTTTGCCTTGCCTTCCTGCTCTCTTTACTCTCTTTAGAGGAAGCTCCCTTGACGCTGGGAAGATGGAGTTATAGAATAAACAAAAGGCAGTCTTACTTGATACAAACAGGAAACCTAGGTATAAAATTCATTACTCTATGAGGAGGCATAGGCTGGAAATATAAATGGGGAGTAGATATAAATCTATACAATGATATAGAATATAAAATGTCAGATCCAGAAAGAACTGGGAAACAGGATGTAAAACATAGAACACAGGATTTTAAAGGTGTAATGTTATAGAATGTTAGCACTTAAAGGGACCTTAGAATATAGAGGACCATACTGGCTCTTAGAGATATAAAGGCCTTTAGAATATATAATGTTAAAATTGAAGGGATCCATAAAATATAGAATTCCAGAGTCATAAGGATTTTTAGATACTGACTTTTAGGACTGGAAAGGGACTGGTTCAGATAAGGAAAATGAGAGTCAGACAGGGGACAGAATTTATTTAAAGTCATAAATTTGTGGTTAGATAGAAGAGGTATGTTTATGCCTATTTTCTGGATTAAAAAAACCAACAACTAAGACAGAAATTAATTAGATGATTTAATTGAAAACAATAGAGAAAATTAATGGCAGACCTGAGACAAGAATCCAAAAGAGCTTATTCCCTAGTCAGGGTTCTCTTACCACTTTACAGCACTGCCTCTTCCTTCATTCAAAGATTCAGAACTTCTGTCACAAGCAGTTTTCTGTCTTTTGGATCATAAATGAAAATAGAAAGACTGAAATTTGAACTCAGATTCTCTGGCATTGCCCTTTTAACTATCTTTTTCTGCTGAGAAAAAAAGAGAAATGACTGGAGGAAAATGGCAGAGAGGGAAAAATGGTAAAAATATTAGGGACGTGGGGGAGAAAGATCAAAGTTGAAGTAGGATAAATGCTTCTTTGTTGATGGCCTCATGGCTTTGCTCTGGCTCACCACACTGTACTTGGTGGAAAAAGGGGAAGAGAATGATGTGTCTGCTGGGAGTTGTACATTATTGCTTTGCAGCAATGAACAGGTAGTTTTGAAAATTACATGCTACTGTGGCAGGTAATTTATTTTTTTATAAATTGCAAGTCTTGAGTAGAGATTTGGAAAAGGTCTCCAAATAATAGGAAGAAATTATGGAGGCCACCGCTGAGGATGCTGGCTGGCAGGAGGGAGTAGAGTTTGACAGAAAGAGAAAGAGTAGCTTTCTTGCCTTAGTAACAATGTCTGTCTGGCCTATCTAGCATGACAATTTCTAGACTCACAGATTCAGAGGTTTCAAAAGGACATTACTTATATCATAAAATGTCAGAGTGAGAGGAGACCTTAAAGTAGTGGATGTTGGAATTTCAAATGTTAAAATACAAAATAGAATTTTAGAATACAAAATAGAATGGAACATAGAATGATAGAAGATAAAATGTTAGATACAGAAAAGACCATAAAGTGTAAAATATTAAAACATATGATATTGTGATTTAGATAAGATGTTAAAAGTCATCTAGTCTAACTTTTTGTTGAAGCATGAAGTCTGTCTACAATGTCACAAGTAATTTTCCAGATTTTACTAGAAAACTTCTAGACATAAATCACTCCTTAAAAGGCAGTTTGTTGGACTCTTCACTCTTTCTTGTCTAACTGAGTCTCTTTTCCATCTTCTTTGATGGAAAATCATGGATGGATGATCTAAAATATATCATGAATGATCATCACTATATCCATGATTTACACTTAACTATGGCTGTCCACTAAGTATCCACTGTTATCCTTTTTGTTCCTATATTTATTTGGTCTTCCCTGGTGATCTCATAAATTTCCATAGATTCATTTATCATCTCTATGTAAATGATGCTCAGATTGAAATATTCAAACCTATACTCTGCTCTGAATTCCATACTCCATTATCATATGCTTGTTGAATGGCCCCATTTGGAACATCCTATAGGCATCTTAAAGCTAACATATCCTAAATTGAATAATTTATCTCCCTCCAAACTTATGTCTCCTCTATATTCTTCCATTTTTATTGAGGTCACTACCATTCTTCCAGGCACTTAAGTTTGAAAAACTGATTTTTTCGTTTCCCCCATTTCCTGTGCCCACTCAGTTGTCAAGACTTATTGAATCTATCTCTGCAAATTTTCCCCAATTGGCCCTTCTCTCCACTTATACAACCATCAGCTTAGTTCAGACCTATAATACATCAATATTGCTTGAATGACTTGCAATAGTTACATGTTGCCTTCTTGACTTTCAAGTCCTCCCTTTCCCAATTCACTTTTTTCATTCCACTGAAATAATGTTCTGAATATCTATGTCTGGTCATATTCTTTCCCTTCTTAGGAAATCTCAAGGTCTCCCTATTGTCTTTATGAGAAAATATAAATTATTCTTTGTTCACATTTGAAGTCCATCAAAATATGACCCCAGTTTACCTTTCCAGGATTATTTCATTTAAATTCCCTTTGTATATTCTCCTTTGCAGCCAAAAGGATCTATTTTCTGCTCCCTGAACTTGACACTCCATTTCTCCAATCCTTGCCTTTGCACAGGCTGTTCCCAATGCCTGTAATGTATACTCTTCCACTCCTCTCTTTTCTTAGGATTTCTCACTTCCTCCAGGACTCTGCTCATGCATCATTTTCTACAAGAAACCTTTTCCTGAACTCTTAAAAATTAATGTTTTTTTTTACTTAAATTGACATATATGTGTATATATATGCAATCTTTATTAATATGCATGTTAATACCTATAAATATATTATATGTGTGTATATAATATATATGTGATTAAGGTTAGGGTTTTATCCAGATATGTACCATATATGTGTGGTTAGTTCTCTCTCTCTGTCTCTGTCTGTCTACACACACACACACATAACACACACACACACACACAGAGCTATAGATATATAGCTATAATATATATGTTATCCACAACTATTTGTATGTATACTTTGAGAACAAAGTAAGCTTTTTGGGGACAGAGCTTGGTTTTAATTTTGTATTTATCCACAGGAATCCAGTGTCCTGTGCATATTCAAAACTTAATAAAAAAATTAAATTAAAAAAAGCGCTTATTGGATTAAATTGTTGCAAAGATTTCTTTTTCCTTATACTAAATTGAGAAATATTGTCAATTAATAAATAGTTAAATATTTATTAAGCACCTATTATGTGCTGGGCACTGTGCTATACTCTAATTTTTACTACTGGTCTTCACTATGGTTTGTACACAAAGCAGAAAGTCTAATCCATTTTCCATGTGCAGCTTCATGGTGTGAATAGAGAATAAGCTCACTGAATTTAGAATTTGGGGACCTAGCTTCAAATCTTGACACCAGTATTTAAGAATTGTAAATCTCCTAAATGTCTTTGAGCCTCAGTGTCTTCATATGTAAAATAAAGGGTTAGAACTGAATGATCTTAACTAGGGGGTCTAAGGTCCCTTCTAGCTCTCAATTGTATGACTCTTTTAAATGTCTTTTTAGAGGCATGCAGCCTCTAGATGTCTTCTCCAAGTTAAAGATCTTTACTTCTCTCAACTGAAATTGGGGTGAGCCTGGTTTATTTTTACTCCCCTCATGATCATGGACGCCCTCCAGTTGATCTTAATGTCTCTCTAAAAAGGTAGCATCGAGAGCTAAATGCAAGCATTTAGATGTGGTGTGACTAGGCAAAGGATACAAGGATTCTCACCTCTCTCACTATGGACACCCTACTTTTATTAAGGCTGCCTAAGAACTTTTCCTTGTTACCACATCATATTTTGGGCTCATATTCAGCTGTTCACACTAAGATAAAATAGGCTCTTGACTGTTCCCTTCCTTCCCTCCCCCAAATATGAACTAATTTGGGGACATAAAATTTCCTATCTTCTACTTCTGCTATTGTTGGTTGTTGCTTTTTTTTAGCTTTTAAAAATTTGATATTTTGTTTTCACATCCCCTTCATTTCTAAATATATCCTTCCCTCTTCTGCTACCCAGTGACTGCACTCTTGTAACAAAGATTTTTAGAAAGCAAGAAAAAAACAACAAACAATTCAAGAAAATTAACACATCAATCATGTCTGACAACACATGCAATATTCCATGCCCATAGGTCCTCACCTTTAGAAAGAGCGGAGAAAGGAGTTCAGGTGTTTTAAAAACATGAATGCAGCACTCAATATTTATCCTTCCTTCAGGAAACCTTTTTACTTTAAATACAAATTGTCTTTTCCCGATCATTAACATAATACATAGTCTATTTGCCCAACCAGCCTCACTCTAGCCAGTTATCTATTCTTCTACTAAATCTCATATGTCTTCTTTTTGTATTAGGTGTCTGCTCATAACTACCTATGTAAGTGAATCAATCCCTTTAAATGTTCTGAATTTAACTTTATCTGCCTATAACTGAAAAAAACAAAAAAAAAATGCATCTTCCCTACAACCTATTTATCTATACACTCTCAAGACAATGCAAGCTCTCTGGAAGGCAGGATCTCTTCTAATTTTGTACTTATTTTCTGGATTCTATGATATCCTATATGTATTCAGCACTTAAACAATTAATCCTTAATTATTTAATTAAATATTAGTTAAAATAATTAATGTTGAATTAATAAATATTTATTGAATTAAATTGTTGCAAAGGTTGTCCAGATGACAGTCTTTTATAGAAACAATCAAGACTTTAGAATGTGAATTTAGGAGGAACTTGCTTCAAGTTCTGCTTGTGATACTTGCTGTTGTGTGATGTCATATAAGCCAGTCAACTTCTCAAGGCCCCAAGAAAATCTCATAAGCCTCTGAAGTATAAATGAATTCAGTCTCTGCACTGATATAAGGGGTTTCCATATTCACATGTTCCAGTAGTTGGGAGTACATGACAACTAAAACAATGTTTGTGTATGAGAATTATTCAGAGTTCTGTATGATATTTAAATAGTTATCAATAAATTGGGGCCTTTTCCAAGAAGAAAGTCTGCTTAGTTTTTTCCTTTGAGTTTGTTTTTCCCTATAATCATAACCACAAAGTTATCAACAGCATCTTAATTTTTGGAAAAGTTAGTAGGTATGTACTACACACCTGTCAGACTGGCTAAGATGACAGTAATGATGAATGTTGGAGGGGATGTGGGAAAACTGGGACACTAATGCATTGTTGGTGGAGTGGTGAAGTGATTCAACCACTTTGGCAAGCAATACGGAACTATGCCCAAAGGGCTATAAAACTGTGCGTCCCCTTTGACCCAGCAGTGTTTTTACTGGGCCTGTATCCCAAAGATATCATGGAAAAGAGAAAATTACCCATACGTGCAGAAATGTTTGTGGCAGTCCTTTTTGTGGTAGCAAGAAACTGGAAATTGAGTGGATGTCCATCAGTTAGAGAATGGCTGAATAAATTGTGGTATATGAATGTTATGGAATATTATTGTTCTGTAAGAAATGACCAGCAGGATGATTTCAGAGAGGCCTGAAGAGACTTACATGAACTGATGCTAAGTGAATGGAGTATACTCCAGTGGAGTATACCAAGAAACACTGTACACAACAACAAGAAGATTATATAATGATCAATTCTGACAGGCATGGATCTTTTCAACATTGAGATGACTCAGACCAGTTTCAGTGGCCTTGTGATGTAGAGAACCATCTGTACCCAGAAAGAGAGCCCTGTGGACATTGAGTGTGGATCACAACATAGTATTTTCACTTTTGTTGTTGTTTGCTTGTATTTTGTTTTCTTTCTCATTTTTTCCCTTTTTGATATGATTTTTCTTGTGCGATATGATAATTGTGGAGGGGTCTGTGTGGAAGAACTGCATATGTTTAATATATATATTGGATTGTTTGACATTTGGGGGAGAGCGTAGGGAGGAAGAAGGAGAGAAAAAATTTGGAGCACAAGGTTTTGCAGGGGTGAATGTTGAAAACTATGCATTATATTTTGAAAATAAAAAAAAAACTTTAAAATAAAAAAGTTAATAGGTAGTCTTGGGAATATAAAAAAAAATTAAATCCCGGAATATACTGATTAATACTCCTAGAATTCTGTCAAAACACATAAATATTTACTTCTATTGAGAGAAAAACAATTAAGAGTTTTTTCTCCTTTTGAATGTAAATAAACCATCTAGGTGCATAGACACAAAACCAAAATGGAATAAACCCTCCCCAAAGTTTCCAATATCAAAACAATAACAATAACAATAACAATTACAATAATAATAACACTTAGCATTCAGAGAGTGCTTTAAGTTTGCCAAACATTTTGAATATTGTTTCATTTTATCCTCACAATAAACCCAGGATATAGGTGATATTATTATCTGCATTTTATAGATGGGAAAACCGAGGCTAAGATGGGTCAAGTGACTTATCCATGAAGTTACAGGTAGTAAGTAAATATCTGAGGTTGGTTTTGAACTCAGATATTCCTGGCTCTAGGTCCAGGGCTTTGGCCACTAAGTCACTTTGCTGAATCTATATAAAATATATGCTTTGTCACTTTTTAAGTCCATAACTATTTTCTAATAGTTTTGTTTAGCTTTGTGTGTATGTTTGTGTATGTGAGAGTATGTGTGTGTTTGTGTTTATCTTAATTTATGCCAGAATGTCAGTACTGAAATGACAAATGATCACCACAGAAATCCTTCTGTATTGCTGGATTCTATATTCATAGTTAAAGATTGTTAGAGATGGAGGGGACTTTATATTACAACATAGGATGCTAGAGATGAATGAAACCTTAGAATAGACTATTAGAACCTTAAAAGTATAGAAGGTTGGCTGTATAAAAAAATTTGATTCATAGAATAATAGAGCAAAGATTCTTAACCTTTTCCTGTTATGAACTTCCCTCTTTGGAAATCTCTAGTGAAGTTCGGAATGTGTGACTATATATTGAATTTATAAATGTATAAAATAAAATATACAATATAATATGACATATAAAATATACAAGGTTACAAAGGAAAATATACAGAAAGATTTACTTCATACATACATATATATATATATATATATATATATATACACATATGTATACACATATGTGTATGTATAAATCTATGGATACATACATATATATATATATATATATATATATATATATATATATATAAAGAGAGAGAGAGAGAGAGAGAGGTAAAGTAAGAGAGAAGTGAGAGAGGAAAAGGAAAAAAGAAAAAGAGAGAGAAATATCTACTGCTAATTTTGCTTCTACTAAATGTCATTCTAAGGTCACCATTCTTCAAACTGATGAAGGCTGTATGTCCCTGGGGCCTTACCACTGCACTCTTGATAACTTGGACCCTGCCATTTCGGTGGGCACTGCTGCTAATCACTATGGTTTTCATGGCTGCTTGTCAGCAATGGCCAACAGGTTCAAACAGCAGCCAGGTATGGAAGAAATTGCTTACTGGTGACTTCACAGAGACTGGGAGACTGCTCTAGGCGATTACTAACCTTTTTCAGAAACTTTGCTGGGGTCCCTCTGAATCCAAAGTTGTTGATAAGCGGATGCCTTTAACCATCAATCATCATTCATACAATGAGGGGGAGAAAGAAAAGAGAAATCCAAGAGGAGCAAGCATTCTATCTTGGTTTCATTCTTTCCAGGAAAGTACACCTTTTTCAGAAGCCCTTCTCACAGAAGAATCTTCCCATATAGTGATGATTCACATGGGTAAATCAAAACATATTAGCAGTAACTTCTCTAAGCCTGACCTCAGTGTAGTTTGAGAGTTATTATGGGGAAATAGTCCAAATGAGTCCAGGACATATATCTTAACATGACTGAAATTACCCTTGAAATAATAGAGATTATCCCCTTTTTAGGAAGCTTTAAGAATGCAAAAACAATGAATTAGAATGTAAATTCCTTGAGATAAAGGACTGGTCTTTGTTGTGCTTGTTTTTATGCCCTTTGATTTATCCTTTAATATGCTTTTATCTACTGCATTGACATGAATCAAATAGATGCTTAATAAATCTTTATTGAATTGACAAATTGAATGGATTAGAAATCAGACTGAGTGTCATTACTGGTTCCTCTAAAGAGCTTTGTGATCTTAGATAAGTCATTTAACTTCCTTTCAAGTTTCCATTTCCAAATTATAATGTTCTTAACATTGGTTAAAAGGTAAGGATAGCCAAGTGGTACAGAGTTAACAAGAACTGAGTTCAAATCTGGTCTCAAGCACTAGCTGGGTGACTCTAAGCAAGCCACCTAACCCTGTTTGTCTCAGTTCCTCATCTATAAAATGAACTGGAGATGGAAATGGAAAACCACTCCAGTATTTTTGCCAAATGGGGTTAGGAAAAGTCAGGAGACTAAAATGATTCAATAACAAAAAGAGATTCAAATGAATAGATTTGGAATGAACCTCAGACTTGGTACAGGCCAGTAATCCCTAGAGGTATTTGAGGCTAGTGGTTCCCCTAAATTTAGGAATTCTAATTTTTTGTAGGGCTAAAGACCATAAGGTATCTGCACTAAATTTCTACTCATGTGAGATTCCAGGAAATAAAGAACAGCAGGCTATGTAGAGGAGTAAACCAGCTCAGGTTGGGGGAAAAACAAATAAACAAACCAGGTAAAATCTTCTATGAGGATCAGTATTATTATCAGTCTATGCTTGGCTGTTGTACTTCCAGTCAAAAATAGGAAACCCAGCTTCCAAAAACACTAATAATCAAAAAACAAAAAAGAGGGTGGGGCTCAGAAGATCTGGACTTCATTCCTAGTCCTACCACTAAACTTCACTAAGTGAAAGTCATTAAATTTTCTTGTGATTCAACTTCATTATCACAATGCTTATTATATTTGCTTAAGAAAAGACACTTAGAAAAACCTGACATGTTATTAGTTTGTTTTTATGTGTATATACATTGCTCCAACTAGGTTATAAACAGGTTGAGGGATTGTACCTGCCTGTACGGCTGACTTTCAGTAGATAATAGAGTAAGTTTAGTTTGTCTATGGTAGACTTTCAACAAAATTTTGTGTCTAACCCACATCTCACAACAAGCTCATGTTCCTTCCTGGTTGGCAGGGATGATCACACTGACCCTATGGTCACAACTCTCCAATGGTCAGGAAAATTAAAACAAACTAAGAATGACAAGGAGAGGGATTCTGACTAGAAAGCAGAGGTCTGATGAGCTTGGTGGGTAAGGTAGATGAGTCTACTGCAGAGATGCAGACTGGGTTAAGAGATCAGTCAAATAAAGATAATGCTTATAAAATTCAGGGTTCAGATGGCAAGATGGCAGAGATAGGTAACATTGTTTAAGTAGGTTAACTTGGTTATATTACCATAGGTAACATATGGTTATGTTAGGTATGACATCCCTAGGTATGAAGAGCTCAGAATCTAAAAGTTTGAAGAGAAATTCACTAATAAGTCAGGAAGAAGAGCAATTGGGAGCTCTCACACTAAGATACCTATGTAGATGGGGATGATGATGATCAAGAGCAGGTACTAGAGAAAGTTTAAACTTCCAAATGCAACTTGCTTCTAATTAAAGGGAAGTTCAGATATGAAAATTTCTATATATTTCTTTAATCTCATAGTCCATCCTTTTGGTACTCTTCTCTTTTCTGGAAACTGATAAAACTGAATTTATAAGAATAATAGATGACGGTTTAATTTAACCCTGAGCCCCTTCAAAGCTATTACATATTAAAGACATAGTATAGAGTTTGTTCCCTTCAAAAGCAAAATTCACAAGGCTCCAGTGATATTCCCTTTTTTATCAGGACAATCAGAGGCCACATTATTTTTTTTCACATTACTTAAAAAAAATAATATAACTGTCAAAAAAAGAAAGCTTACCTCAAATGTCCACCACCAAACACACAAAGGTGGACTGTGCCATAAAATCCCTTCCCACCAATGAAAAAGGGGAAAAAACCTACCACATTGAGGAATGCTTGTGGGAAAAGGTACATGTAAAGAGGCAATATATGGTAATATAGTCAAGGGCATAAAAATAGGGAATTTCTGGGACTGTATCCAAAATGGAATACATTTCTGTGTGTACCAGTTCCACTTGATGTTTTCACCATTGCAGTGAAAGATATTGTGATCCTCTGCTAAGCTGTTTTCTCTAGTGTGCTGCAAAATGATGATTAATCAACAATGCTACTATCTTATGGTTTTTCTTACTGTATTCAGTCCTCATCTATTGGTTACACACTAAAATGAAGCTTCTGTGTAGCTTATTTCCCTTATGGGAAGGGTTTCAGATATTTTAAAATATAGCTTCAGGGACTATTTCAGCTTTTTTCTATATTGAAACTCATCTGGTTTGTTGATTATTGGAACCAAGGCAACAGCAGTTCCAGTATACTTATATTCATTCTCATATGGGTCAGTCCTGTAGATATACCCAGTCCCTTGTCAAAAGACTTAGGATTATATGTCATTTCAACCTTGATTCTGCTTCAGCTGCCACTCACTGAAGCTGCCACTCACTGAATTTAGTCTACTATTTTGTGTAAGAATGGATACAGTCATTTTACTTTCTATGGAAATATATTATGCCAGTTTGGGTTCATGAAAGTTACCCCCAGGATTCTTTAGTAAGACTAAAGAAGCAAAGTATATTGAATGAACTTAGTCCTGATATACTTTATCTATATAAATCACTTCTCTCCCTACAATTGTACCCCTATTCAATTCTTATATCTTTACATATCTATAATCTGAAGAGATTGGACTAGAGTTTATATGATATGATGAGGGCATAGATACCCCTAGTAGAATGATATGACATCACTTTAAACTTCACAATCCTGTATCTATAATTGCCAGTTAAATTATGCATGATTCTCTCCATGTGCATATTATCAAAATTCATGCCCTAACATATCTCTTTCCTTTTCTTTTTTATTATTTAATTTTTTTCTGGTTTTACATATATTTTAACTTTTTAATATACATTTCTTTATGAATCATGTTGAGAGAGAAAACTCAAAACAAAATAGAAAAACCAGAAGAAAGGAAAAAAAATAAAAAAAGATGAGATGAACATAGCAAATATTGATTTATATTCAATCTCCATAGTCCTTTTTCTGGATGCAGATGGCATGTTTTATCCAAAGTTTATTGGGATTGCCTTGAAATCCTAACATCTCAATTTTACCTTAAATCTACCATTGCTTTTTTCCTCCCTTTCTAAACATTGATGGGAAAAACCATGTAGCCCAGCCAACTAAATCCATTATAAGTTCTCACCTAATCTTAACTTGGATCTCACCATGTCAAAACAACCTTTTTATTTTTCTAAACAGTATGTGATCTTGGCCCCTTGGCCTTCTATCTCCATTTACTTTAGTTTGTAAGAAGCATGTAGCCTCTTTTGTCAAGGCTCAAGCTGCTGTGTACACATCTGATCCTATCTCCTGTACTTCTGATCTCCTTCTACAGATTGCTTTTTCTCTCCATCATTTTTCATCTGTTTTTATTGGCTATTTCTCTGCTGCCTATATGCATTCCCAGTTATTTTCCAATATTAAAAAAATCTTCTTGGAAATCTGCCATTACCTGAATTACCTGCCATTATCCCTCCCCCCTTTTCCCTGCCAAGTTCCTAGAAAGAGCTGTCTACTTCTACTTCTTCCACTTATTTTCTATAACTTCATAAGCTTGTGTAATCTAGCTTCTTATCTATCACTCAGCTGAAACTTTTATCTTTAGGAATGATACTAGAGAGCTCTTAAATGCTAAATGCAATGGACCTCAACCTTCTTGATATTTCTGAAGTTATTGAAATTATTGAATACCCTCTCTTCCAGGTTGTTCTCTCTTCCCTTGACTTATGTGACATCTCTCCTGCTCCTTTTCAGTTTCCTTTGTGGGTTTTTATATATCTCTTACTCTCTAAGTATGAATGTACTTTGTGGCTCTACACTGCACTACGTTCTTGATCCTTTTTCTCATTGATTTCATAGGTTTTATGTCATCTTTATCCAGAAGCCTTTAAAACAGATATTGTCCTAATTTTTCTTCTGATTTTCAGGTCCACATTGCCAGCTGTCTCCTGGGTATTTAAATCTGGATACCCCATAAGTATCTCAAACTCAATAATTATAGAATGTAAATGACAGTTTTCCTTAGCTTGATTTTTGTTGTTTAGTTGTTCTTTTGTGTCCAATTCTCCATGATCCCTTCTTAGGATTTTCTTGGTAAGGATGTTGAAGTGTTTTGCTATTTTCTCTTCCCAGCTCATTTTATAGGTGTGGAAACTGAGAAAATTGGGTACAGTGACTTGCCCAGGGTCACATAATTAGCAAATGTTCTATGCTAAATTTGAACTCAAGTCTTCTCAATAATGAGTGAAAAATGTGACCATTCATAAAACATTCCATTCTAATATTTAAGAAGAATTGATATAAAGTAGTTTAAGACCCTATTCTTGATTCAACTTGAAATCTGACTAAGACAAATCATATAAAGTTAGAAATAGAAATAAAAACAACATGTACTAATTTCCAAATGAAGAAGGCAAGAAATAAGTGCAATAAAAATTCATAGGAGAAAAATGATGTCAGCCTAGCTAGAGAAATCAGAAAAATGAGAATGGGATACCATGTGCATCAAGTGGGGATAATATATGGAAAGAAAAATAGGTTATGATGCCTTTGGCATGTTTGAACAATAATGAATAACCCAATCTATTTGAATATAGTAGGTCATTAATAAATATATATTTGGTAAGCTGTTACCATGTCTTGTAATAATAGCTAAATTTTATAAAATATTACTGTTAATGAGTGATGAGCAAATGTTCCATACAAATATATATATATTTTATTGCCTTTGGTTAGAGAATAAAATGAACCCCTCTAAATACTAAGCACTAAGGGAAAAACCTGTGAGCCATAACTTTTGAAATCCATTTTTGTCAGAAAGTCAGTATGTCAAATTATTGGTCACTGGTCAAAGACTTTTCACTTTAAAGTATAAACAATGTTTACAGATGTTTAAATCTAATTCTAATAATTTTTACATCACTTTAACATTATTCCTAAATAAGTTGAATAATTCTTCACAGGACATACTTGGGCATCTTATTTTGCATTTTCCATGAAAACATAAGAGGAAAAGGGAATACTATGAAGACAATTATAATTTTTACACCAGCATATGTTGTAAATGATGATGAAGTAGAAAAATCTTATATGAATTTTGATACTTGATAACTTCAGTTCAAATGTGAGCATAAGTTAAATGTTAGAATATTTTAGAAATAGAATATGTTAGAAAATGTAGATCTGATCCAAGAAACCAAAAAAGTCAAAGATTCTCTGCTGTTTAGAAGGCTTCAAGCTTTGAATAATGATTACATTCTCCTTGAAAGCATTTTATATGATAAGTATCAATCAATATTTTAAGAAACTAAATTGATTATATCTTAATGGACAGGAAGCAATTGGAAATCAGATAAAATATAGCTATACCTATGAAGTTAGACTATCTAGTTAAAACAAGAGTAAAAATGAACAAATGAGAAAAATAAAGATGAGAAGAGATTGTGTATAATCCTAACTTAAATCTGACATTCAAAGAAGGTAACAATTTTTAATGAAAAATGAAAAAATTAAAGTTATTGACCTTGACTATTATCATCTCCCATAAAATATTAAGCTAAATGAAGTTGTTTAGAAAAAGTTAAAAAAAAAAAAGATCCAGAAATCATTATACCCAGAAAATATTTTATCTTGAAAAAAAAAGAAAAGGTGACAAATAAAGTCAATATAAGTTTAGAACTCAAACTTATTAATAAAACAACATAGAATCTGATAGTTGATAATTATCAGAAATGGAAGAAAATAAGTCTACAAAAATTGATGTGAGAAATAATCAAGAAATTGTATCCAATGGGCATTCAAAAATTAAGCTGATAGGGCAACAGATGGAAAATGAAATAAGTCTTTTTGTGTTTATGGAATTATTTATCTTGGTTATCAGTTGAAGTGGAACAATCACATTTTATATCTAACATCTTAGTTTTTGTCATGATGTTTTAGAAAATAGAAATGGCACTTAAGATCAGTCAGAAGAAAAGGATCTGGGGAAGATGGCAGAGTAGCTTAGAAAATTCCAAACTCTCCAAATCTCCCCTAGAAATAAAACAAAATCATGCCTTAGGGTGAATATAGAATAGTAAAAATAGATAAGAATTGGAGCAGAACAGTGGTCCTTCTGGGATAACCAGAGAAGATCTGAGAAAAATACCAGGACATAGGTTTGGACCATGTGAGATGTAAATATCTCCAGGCTAGTTTCCCTGAAACAGCAGGGCTAGTTGATTTGGGAGGCAGCCTGGGCAACATTGGGAACTACATGTCAGATTGCTGATAAGGGACTCTAGGACCAGCTATGCTATTGAGACCCCACCCTGCATGAGAATAAACCAATACAACCCAGTGAGTGCAGAACCAGTGAAATAAGGGACCTGCTGCTGGCTGTGGGCACCTACAGGAGAACAAAGTTCTTTGAGTGGTTGCAGGCCAGAGGGGAGAAGTGAAGGAGAACCAGAGGCCAGAGCTACCAGCTTCTATGCTCTAAAACTGCAAGTGCTTCCAATAACAAGCTGCAATAAATTAAAAAAAAAAAACAAGCAGGCAATAAACAAAAGATACAACCATATAAAGTTATAGGAATAGAGAAAACCAGGATTTGTCTTCAGAGGAAGATATTGAAGCAAAAAAAAAGTTTCTCTTAACCCAAAGAGTAACATCAAATGGCCACTTACCTAAAAAGAATTCATAGAAGTCAAAATAGAATTTAAAAATTAAATGAGAGAATTTAAGGATTTTTTTTAAAACTTAAGAGCAATCCAAGAAAAACAAGATTAGGAAAAGAAAATCAACTGATTGGAAAAGGAAATCCAGAATCTTATTTTTAATCTAATTTGAAAATTAGAATTGGACAAAGGAAGTCATTGAAGTTATATAAGAAACTAAGAAATAATAAAACAAAATATAAAGAATGAAAAAAAACAAATAAGAGAATATGAAATAGCTCATAAAAACAACAATCCAGAAAACAGATCAAGAAGAGAAAACATAAGAATAACTAGACTAGCAGAAAAAAGAATCTTGATAAAATAATACAAGATACAATTAAAGAAAATTGTTCTGAGGTATAAGAACAAGAGGGGAAAGTAGAAATAGAAAAAAAAATCATCAGTCACCATCTGAAAAAGATTCTATGAAGGAAACCTATAGAAATATCATTGCCAAATTCTGAAACCCCCAGCTCAAGGAGAAAATATATGAGCAACAGAAAAAACAATTGAATCACAATTAGAATCACGCAAGAACTAGCAGCAACTACATTAAAATATTGCAGGTTTGGGATCATTATACATCAAAGAGCAAAAGAATTGGGGTTGTAGGTGAAAATATCCCTACCAAAGTTAATGAATGAAAAAGAAATGGATATTGAATGAATTGCCAGTCTTTCTGGCTTTTTGCAACAAAAAAATCTGAACTTAATAAAAAAAAATTGACATGTAAGATCTAAGTTAAACATCAAAGACTAATTACAAGGGACTTGATAAGGACAATCTGTTTATTTTTTATAAATGGAAATGTAAACCTACATCTAAGATTATCATTAGTAATAAGTTCAAAATAAAGATTTGAGTAGAGTGGAATGTGTTGTGATTCTAAAAAGTAAAACCCTGTAGGAAAAGGTTTTTAAAAAGTAATCATACAAATGAGGTGCAAGAGAATGAACTGACACAGAGAAATTTGGGAGGGGAGAAAGATTGTTAATTCTAAGATCTGACTCACATAGGGAATGGGTTAAAAATGGAACAATACATATATTTGTAGAAGAGTATAGAAGTCTTCTAAGTCCAGAAAAAAAAAAAGAGGATAAGGGGTTAGGGAGGGGGTAGTAAAGGGAGGAATTATTAGAGGGAACTTGATTAACTTCAGATCTGGGTTAAACAGAGAACAACATGTACATTTAGAAGGAAATAAAAGATTTTTTATATATTTGTAAAGAAGTAAAAGGGTGAGAAAGTAAAATAAGGGGGTATATGGAAGTCTATGAAGATTAATAGGATGAGATGTATTGGTTAATGAGAATATGATAAAGAGGAAACAACATATATACTGGTAAGGATATAAAAGTCTTCTAATTTCAGATAAAAATAAGAGGGCAAGGGGAAAAACTAGGGGAATAAGGGGACATGAGTTAAGTGAATAGGAGGGCAAGGTAACCAAGTATAAGTAAAGGACTGAAGTCAGTAGGGATAGGAATTAAGAGTTATGCAAATAAAAAAATTAGAGATCAGAAGAAGAATTTATTTGTAAAAAAAAGAAGGAATAGTAATCATGACCTCAGACAAAGTTTGTGTGATAATTGATATCTATGTGTATGTATGAATGCATGTTTATATGTGTATGTAATAAATATATATGCACATACCAATACACATGTGTATGTGTGTATATGTTTGTGTTTATATATATACATATACATGTATTTATATATATATATATATATGTATTTATATATGTGTCTATGTTTATCAAGATTTAATTGTAGCCTTCAAGGCAGGGAATAGAGGGGAATAAGTTAAAAGCACACAGGAGAGAACAAAATCATCAACAAAACCTACAAAGGAGTAAAGAAAAGATGGAGAACTTTAAACATAATATGTAGCATTTATTATATGGCTTTTCTTGAAAAGGAAATTTATTACTTTATATTTTGAATCTGCTTTTTATTTTTTATTTTTTTTATTTTTGCTGAGACAACTGGGATTAAGTGACTTGCCCAGGGTCACACAGCTAAGACACATTAAGGGTCTGAGACTAGATTTGAACTCAGGTGCTCCTGACTTCAGGGCTGGTGCTCTCTCTACTGTGCCATCAAGCTGCCCCTATTTTGAATCTTCTTTTATGATCTTGATCTACTGTACACATGACAATCTTTTCATGCTCTCTTTGGTATTTTGTATTTAATCTTTAAATGCATTTTTTTTAAAAATGAAGATCACTGATTAAAAAAATATGTACAACAAGTACAAAGAGGAAATCTGTGGTTTAGGCAATACAACCTAAACGTATTAAGGGATCATTTCATAAAACTCTCTCAAGAAGAGAAGAATATAATAAAATGATAAAAAGGTGGGTGATGGGGGAAGCTTTTAGATGGTATCACTATCCAGAAAAAATCATGTAGAGCTGATGTTTCCAACATGTAATCTGTGGGCCGTGTGTGGCCACAACACTCCCAAATGTGGATTGAACCAGATTAAAATTGAGTAGATCTTCACAAAATAAATAAAAATATAAATATAAGCATTTATATACATATATATTATATTTTAAAAGGAAAACAATATATGGTCCACTGGAATTCTTAAATATGGATAAGTGGCCCCATTTCTACTTGAGTTTCACCCGCTGATTTAAAGAATATCAATAACTACTAGCCTATATACCTACTTTCTCTTTCTAATGAAATCTTTTTTACAATGATGTTCAACCTATCAAAGTTATCATCGATATAAATATAATAAAAGAATTGGAAGACTTTCATAAATGATGTGCAAAGCAAATCATATCTTTGTGGCAATAAAATGGAGTGAAATGTGAACACATATAAGATTTTAATTTTTTAACATTACAAAAAAAATTGATTAACACATAAAGCAAAAGGCATCTTAAAGATTTCCTACAAATAGTTTCTCATGCATGTAGTAAGATTCTATAAGATTACTTGATTAATTCAAATGTAGAGATAACTTTGTTTATGAAATATCTCATAACCATTGCATAAAACAAGGAGATGTATGAACACCAAAGAAATCTGTCAAGAGAAATCTTTTCTAACAAAAGATCCACTGGAGAGGGGGAGCATCCCTAATAGACGGTACTATCTTCTAGAGCCTCTAACTTATAGATGAGAGTGTGCTGATTTTATTGAACCCCAGAATATTCCAGAGTCTCTTCAATGAGATCCATAAGTAATTGCTTTAAAAAGGTAAATCTGATACAACACTTGAGAAAATTATAAATGGATGAAAATTGTAAATGAGTAACTATTTCTCATACTGTCTGAAGAAGTTGGATTTTTAGCCCAGACACATTTTAGATTGAGTATTGGACCTAGAGTCAGGAAGAATGAGTTTAAATACAGCTTTAGACATTTAAGTAAGTGTATGACTCTGGCCAAGTCATTTAACCTCTTCCTCAGTTTCCTCAAATAGGGATAATAATAGCACCTGCTTCCCAGAATTGTTGTAAAGATAAAATGAGATAATATTTATGTAAATAAGTAATAAGCAAAGTACTTTACAATCTTTAAAGACCTATATAAATGCTATTGCTATCATTACTACTACTATCACTACCACCATTACCACCACCACTACTACTACTTCTGTTATTCTATGGACAATGAGTTTAGCCTAGTATTGGACAGAAGGAAAAGAATTAAAGGTATTGCTTTCAGGAAATTTGGCAGTGCTTTTAATGATTTTAAGCTGTTTCCTGAAATCAAAAGCCATCTTTTTAAACAAATTTTCTCTCAATGATAATATATTCTTGTGAATTCTGAAGCATCATTATCTCCAGAGAATCAAAAATATAAGTGAACCAAAATGCAATAGAGAAATGCAAGGCAGAGGGACTAAGCTTCCAAGAAATTTCAGTGATGGCCAGTATTCTGGTGTCACAAGAGACAGCTTATGGGAAATATATGATCAGAAAAGGTGAAGTATCCATCAAATAATGACATCAAGGGGTACTAGGAAAAAATTCAAATGCTGTTTTGTTGCCTATAAAATATAGAAAGTCTTGGAGGACAGTCTTTAACTTGTTAGATTGATTCCTACAGAGTACATGATTAAGAATTACACAAGATGAGAATGTTCAGTTGGATTTGTATCAATGCTAATAGCAAAAAAATATCCATTTCAATAAAAATCATTATCTATTGAATAATTGAAATTATTAGAATTTATAAAATTATGGATTTTTTTGTTATTTTTACAATGGCCTACATGAACCAGATCATGTAAATATTTATTCCAAAAGTCTTGAGTTATTTTAAACTTTCAGGGCTTAAAACTTCGCTAAGACATTTGGGATACCCTGTATTACTTTCAATTCAAAATTCTTTGTTGGATTGTGTTTGTGTTAGTATCTTATTCAGCATTTTCCCAAGAAAATAATAAAAAGTTAAGCAGGTAGAATCTTCCCTGGGGGAATTATCCTCATTGTCAGTTTAGAAATCCTAATATTTTGTGCTGTGAGGGGCCTTAGAGATCAAATTCAAATCATTTATCTTAAGGCTAATGAAACAGAACCCCAGTTTAAAATACTTGTCCAAAGCCATACAGAATACAAATTGTGGTTTTCTAAATTGATGATTTTTATTACAAATAATGATAAGATTTTCTTTCAAGAAAAAACAAGACAAGTGGATAGGAAGCCTTTTTCATATTTTGAATAACATTTACAAATTTTCAATGTTTGTCACATTGTGGGGCTTGCTATAATTCTTTGAGATAGATATAACAATTGCTTTTATGCCAATTTGTTCTTTTATACAGATGGAAACAAGTTCAGAGAGGTTGTTAATTAGCCATAGTAATAGGTAAGTTTTGAATTCATATTTTTCTGACTTTGATACATCTTCATTGAGTATCCAATCTTGAGCATTGGGTCTAAATTCTAATCCTGACTCTGTCTTATCTCAGACTTTAAAGTAGACTAGCTATTTACCCTCCCTCTCTGAAATTTAGTTTTCCTCAAGGAAAAAAAAAAGGTGTCATATGTTAAAATTTTTTCTAACTCTGTTCTAATAATCTATTTTCTCAGTGACTTAGTCAATAAATATCAAGTGTCTATTATGTTTCAGGCTCTGTGCTAAGCATTGGAGATATAATAAAAAACAAAAGACAGCCCCTGTCTTCAAGAAGCTCACAACTTAAAGGGAGAAACAAAAAGCAAATACATATTATAAACAAGCTACACAAGAATAATAAAAAATAATCATCAAAGGGAAGGAAATCAAAGTAAGAAAGATTAGGAGATACTTTCCCTAAAAAAGGAAATTGAAGGAAAATAGGGAAGCAAGGAAGTAGAGATGAGGAAGGAAGAGTATTCTAGGCATAGGAAATAGTCAGAAAATACTTGGAGCTGAGAGAGAGAGAATAGTCTTGGTCACAGAATAGCAAAGAAGTCTCTGACACTGGATCAAATAGTGCATGGAGTGGAGGATGTGTAAGAAAACTAGAAAAGTAAGTGAGATAGGCTAGATAGTAGGGGAGAGAGAGAAAGAAACAGAGGGATAGAAAGAGAAAGAGAGAGAGAGAGAGAGAGAGAGAGAGAGAGAGAGAGAGAGAGAAGAAACAGAGAGAGAGAAGAGACAGACAGAGAGAGACAGAGAAAGAGAGAGAGAGAGAGAGAGAGAGAGAGAGAGACAGAGAGACAGAGAGAGACAGAGAGACAGAGAGAGAGAGAAGAGAGGGAGAGAGTTGAAGACAACACCTTGTTGTAAAAATTCCACTTTCTAAGATCCTATGGCATGAGCAATGGGAAACATCTCAACTGCTGCCTTTCTCAGGTCAGAAGAATCTAGAGGAAATGGCAAACACTCCTAAGCTTGAACTGTCCCAGAAAAGTAAATAGACACATACCCTCAACAAGTATGAGCCAGGAGTCCATTGTTGGGATGGTGCTGCAGCCTGCTGCAGGGAGCTCAATATTTCATCTTCATAAAATAAACATAGATCTGCTCATCATGAAATATACATCAAAAATGTTTAAACATGTTAATTATTAAACCAATATTGATTCATATTGGATGAGGCATTAAGGGGAAAATTAGCTAATGTATTTAATATCTCCTGCACAGTTGACTAATATCAATATTCATCATGTCTAACCACCAATAATCATAAAAGTGACAGACGATATTTATGATCACGGGTGGGTAAGCACGAGGCAGAAAGATAGGATGAACTGAGAAAATATGAAGATGTGAAGGACAGAACCTTTCGGTTGTCACAGCTAAGCTTCATAATTCCAGGCATAAATCACAGAGTTCAGTCATATCATGAATGTTTGATAAACCTTTGAAAGGCCATGTAGTGCAAGAATAAAATAACACTGGCCTTGGAACCAAATGACCAGGATGTCAAGTTTGGTCGTGATTATTCCACTGGACTTAGAATCTGAGGAACTATGTTTTTGAACTGGCCATGCCATTTATTAGTTATAGCATCTTTAGCAAATCACTTTCCTTTTCTGATCCTATCATCTGTAAAAGGAGAGAGAGTGCTAAATTAGATGAGCTTTAGGAACACTTTTTGTTCTCATATTATGTGAGTATATCATCCTTTATCCAAGTTCTAATTTTTTACCAGGTTTATATCCATGTGTCTCAGTTTCTTCATCATTTAAACTGTTACCTGGCTTATATGGTTGTGGTGGTGGGGGGGTTCTGAAAAAATATGATAAAAAGGCATAAACTGCTATCATCCATTATGTGATAGTAATTGGCTTCCTTCCCAAGACAGCTTTTATTTCATTCATTCTTTGTATGTATCTGTATAAACATATGCATGTATGTATTTATGTATCTACGTATCTATCATCTATTTGCTCTGGGGCAGCATGACATGTTCATTAGAGACTTGAATCTCGGTCAGGATGACCTGGGTTTAAATTTTGCCTTTGCCTTTTGCTAGCTATATACATAGACAAACCACATAATCCATTTCCAACTCAACTTCTTCCCCTATATAATGAATATAATACCAGTAGCTTCTTCTTCATAGAAGTATTTAAAACTTCAAAGGAAATAAGGTAGGCCAGGTGCTATTTGAATGTCAGTTTCCCTTATTATCAACTACCTTTCCTTTGCATCCTTCTCTTTTCACCTTAGGGGATTCTAGATTAGGAGAGCCCTCTTAAGTGTGATGGTAGACGGGTGTTCCTTCTCCCCTTATCTCAGGCCTCGCTTTCTATTCTATCAGCCAACACAAAACACCTTTGTAAGTTCATTCTTTAGCTCTGTGCCAGGGAAAACAGCCGACACATGGCTATTTCCCTGCAACCTCATATTTCATGTGATGTTTTTGGCAGCTAGGAAAGGTTGATGGAAAATGACTTGCCATTATGCACCAGGCCATCAAATTCAGAGATTGAAAACCTCTCCAGAAGCATTTCTCGGCTACCAGATGTTCAGCAGCTGCATTGTCAATTGTTATCCAAACTCAAAGAGAAGAAAAGCAGAGATGTTTAGAGCCTACATAGGCTTATGACACAGTAAACTGTGCATTTAATTTCTATTTAATGTGAGAGAGAGCATGCATTAGATAAATATCATCTGATCATTAAAAACATATTTATGGAAGTTTAGCAACTTTGTCAGGGATGTGTGACTAATAATATATAGTAGTGAGGACTCTAAAAACATATTTGTCTTAATCGGTTGGTATTCAGTTCAGGAATATTGGCTGCTAAATGAAAAACCAGTTTGCGCCTGGGACTTCTCATTCCATTTGTGATGGATCTGTCTTCATTGAGATGCTTGTCTCTGACGCGTAGTTTGCCCATAAACAAAACCACATATCACTTGCTGGAGCACAGCAGGCTGTATTGCTCCATTGAACTCCAGTCCCCATTGCCTAGATCTAATGATACTGAAGCATGGAATGCTAGGGGCAGGGGTCTCAGAACACAGAGTGCTAGAATATAGAATGTTAAAGCTTGAAGTAATCTTTGAGGTAATCTAACTTAATGCCCTCATCTTATTGCTAAAGTAATTAAGACCTGGAGAGAAGAAATGACATATGCAAGGTTATATATGCAACAAAACATGAATTGGAATTAGTGGGCAGCACAGCCTACAGCTTTTTAAAAAATACATCTTAATGCTATGATCCCAAACTTAGCTGCCTCCTTTCAAGCTCTGTTTTAAAACAGGGAAGGTATTTAAATGGTTTAACTTCAAAGGGTTTCCCTATGGACTGCAAGCCACATGCAAAGCAAGAGTAAATAGAATTAGCTGTCAGCCCAGAAAGTGATTAGGCAAAGTAGGTGTTATTAATAAAACTTGAAAGCAAGATCAATCAATCCATCAGCCAACAAGGATTTATTGAATGAAAGTTGTTTACCTAACACTGTCCTTGATTGACTCTCTTAGGACACATAGAAGCCTAAATTATGGTTTCTGGCCTATTGGATGCTTACAATCTTTTTTTGGGAAGAAATATCAAATAAAATAGTCAGCAAACAAAACAGCCTTGCAGACTATATTGTTCTGAAAGTAAGATGCCCCACATATAGGCTATAGCCATAAAGAGCTCCTTGAACAGAAAATCTATATCCACTGAAAAATAAATACATAACATCAGCAAAGAAAAATATATGTACTATGAATATTCTGTTTACACTTCTTTCAATTCAAATAAAAGTGATTCATTCATTTTATCATAATGGTAGCAAATATATCTAAGAGTTCCATTATAGGCCACATTTAAGTTATGATATATTTGATAACCTTACAATAAATAAAACTAAATGTGATCATAATCCAAGTTTAAATTTTACCCTGGTTAAATTTTCAAGGAAAGTGTACCCTGTACCAGAGAAAATGTTGCATAAAGAAATCAAATGAAAACAGAAACATTAAATAAACAACTATTATCTGCAGAGCTCTGGACCAAGTTGCTAAGGAAAGACACACAAGTTTTAGCTATAAATGATCCCTTCTCTTAGCTCACAGTTTTGGAAGAGATGAGAAACAAATATAAAGAACTATCATAATGGCCTTTCCTAAAGTATATAGGGCCTGAATAATTTTTTTCTTTCTTTCTTTTTTTGGCAAGGTCTCTATCTATATAAACAAGTTGATTAAGATATATAATATAAAGTTCATGGGCCTATGTGAGCTATACCAATTTAATGGTGAAGATTTAAAATCATGATATAGAAGAGATGCTTACACATATATTTATTGTCTAATCAGTACATATGAGGATGGTTAACAGTGTTCAGGCACAATTTCTTCCTATTCCTATTCCAGAAAATTTCTTCATGTACTTATTGTCAAATATGCCATTCCTGGAACAACTTATGTTATAATTTTGTGTAGCCATGCAGAGCCCACAGTTAAAGAGAATATCCCCTGTCTCTCCTTTCAGATATTTGCATAACTATCCTTTAGATATTAAAGGAAAACTGTTTACACACTAGGAGCTTAGGGCCTTAACTCACTCCTATGCTTTGGACAGTCCCTTAATATACCACAAATAACAATAGTTATTTTTTTTATACTATTTTATAGTTGATCCCTGACAGTTAAAATACATTGAACTTCCCACTATCAGTCCTTTTCAATATGCAAATTATATATGGATATCTTAATCTAGGACATAATATTTTTAAAAAACTGAAAGTTTTGTATATTTTTGCAACAGTGTCATACAAATAAACAAAAACAAAAATGAGATGATCTTTTTCATAGATTGATTCTGTTTTGAAGCATTTCAAGTACCAAAAAAGCTTTTCAGAGAAGTTACTGATTATATTTTTTCAAGAAATACTATTTTAGATATATTATTTTATATCTGACAATAAAGCTTAAATTTTTCTGTTTAAATACTATTTGTTTTGTTGACAATACAAATAAATCAAAGAATAGAATATTGATGTCGTATTTACATTTTAATGTGATATTGTAATGTAATATTTTGAAACAAAATAAGTTTCTCAAAATCAAAATAATAATTTTGTACTTAATATATAGCAAGAATCAATTTTATAATTTAAAAAAAGCATTTTAATTATTGAAAAGAAATACTTTTTATTTCTATATTGGTCATGTAAAAGAAAACATAGACCAAAAAAAAAAAAAAACCAAGAAAAATAAAGGAAATTTAGTATTCAGACTTCATCAATTCTTTATCTGGGGATGGATAGCATTTTTTATCAAAAGTCCTTCAGAACTGTTTTAGATCATTGTAGTAGTAAGAATAGCTAACTAAGTTCTCTGCAGTTGATCATCTTTGCTGTCAATGTGTATGATATTTTCTTGGTTCTACTCATTTCATATAGCATCATTTCATGTACCAGACTTTTCTGAGAGTATCTTATTTATTATTACCTATATAATATTATTCTATCCCAATCATATATCACACTAATTCAGCCATTACTCAATTAGATATCACCTCAATTTCCAATTCTTTGCCAGCAGAAAAGAGCTACTATAAATATTTTGTATGTATAGATACTTTTCCTTTTTAAAATCTATTTTGGTGTACAGATGTGGTAGTGGTATTGCTAAATCAAAGGCTATATTACTGGTTTTATAGGCCTTTGGGCATAGTTCCAAATTGTTCTACATAATATTAGTGTCTCAATTTTCTCACATGCCATCCAATATTTATCATTTTTTCTTTTCTCTCATATTAGATAATCTAATAAGTGTGACATAGTACCTTAGAATTGTTTTAATTTGCATTTCTTCTATTGTAATGTTTTAGAACAATTAAAAATATGACTATAGATAGCTTTGATTACTTCATGTGGAAACAATGTTTATATCTTTTGATCACATATCTATTAGGAAATTATTCTTTTTTAATGAATTTGATTCATTTCTCCAGGAAGTTAAGAAATGAGACCTTTGTCAGAAAAATTTGCTTCAAAATATTTTATAGTTATGATTGCTAGTTGCATTTCCATCCATTTTTCATCTTATCTTTTTTTCAAAAATGTTTTGCTTCTTACTACTGCCTCCTTAATCCATCCTTCTTTCTATCAGTAACCCCCCTTTTCTCCTCTTCTTCTCCTCCTATGATGAGAAACACTTTAAAGAACATTTTCATTTTAAAATTACACCACACATTTTTGCATTGTTTTCTATGGCATGCATGCATACACAAAACACAAAAAGTATATAATTAAACTATTCTGTTCCATATTCAGACTATCCAGCATATAACATATGTAACAGAAGACACCAGTCTATGTAAATTGATAAGCTAATGAACATGTTCCCTTTATAGTGACCACTAACTTGTCCCTTTTTTTAGAAAGGAGAATTTGAAAATTTAAATTTATTAGAGTTATAGTCATAATATTAAAAACATTAATCAGTTTTAAAAATTGAGGAAATAGTTGCTTGTTTTGTGAGTTACTAAGAATTTAGGTAAGCACTCGGAATTTTTAAGCAACCAATATGGACCATATTTGAAATTCTCCAAAGCAAAGACAAGACTTCAAAAGCACTTAACTTTTCAGAATGTAGAGAGCAAGCAACTAATATCCAATATTTGAAGATTAACATTCCTCAAACTGCAATGTAATAGATCTTCATGTTCTAAATTTTTACTCTGTAGGGGATGTCAAAATAAAAATCTCAAATTTAGCAATGATGTTTTGGTACTTATTTCAGGTTAGAAAAATATTGCCATCAATGTTGTCCCCAATACTAGTTGTCAATTGTGACTGACTGCTAGCATAATACCTGTCATCATCCCATATTTCTCTCATAAAATAGCATCTTGTAACAGTACATAGAATCTTTGCCCATATGCTGTTGTTGTTTATGTTAATGTACATTTATGTTATTATTAAATTTATCAAAGGCAGCAATATATTCTATGAATAGCATATATTGTATTTTCAAGAAATTCATGAAAGTTAATGAGTAGTAAATATATAAGCATTTAAAGAATTCATGAAAAGAAAGGACAAGTGAAAGTTCCACATTGGAACAGTTTGGGTGAATGTGGAACACTTTCTGAGCTTGTTCTTTATATGACTATTGGAATCTTTAAATTTCCCATCTCATCTAGAACAGCTAAGACGTATGGTGGATACAATTCTGGGCCTGGAGTCATGACGACTCATCTTTTTTTACTCCCATCTTGTTTATTAAAGCCTTTTATTTTCAAAATATATGCATGGATAACTTTTTTTCAACATTGAACCTTGCAAAAAACTTTGTGTTCCAAATTTCCCCCCTTCTCTCCATCCACTTCTCTAGATGGCAAGTAATGCAATATATGTTAAATGTGCAATTCTTCTATACATATTTCTACAATTATCACGCTGCACAAGAAAAATCAGATCAAAAAGGGAAAAAATGAGAAAGAAATCAAAGCAAACAATGATAAAAAGAGTAAAAATACTATGTTGTGATCCAAAGTCCGTTCTCATAGTTCCCTCTCTGGGTGTAGATGACTCTCTTCATCACAAGATCATTGGAAGTGGCTTGAATCATCTCATTGTTGAGTAGAGCCACATCCATCAGAATTGATAATCATATAATATTGATGTTGCCATCTACAATGATCTCCTGGTTCTGCTCATTTCACTCAGCATCAGTTCATGTAAGTCTCTTCATGCCTCTTTGAAATCATTCTGCTGATTGTTTCTTATAGAACAATAATATTCCATAACTTTGATATATCACAATTTATTCAGCCATTCTCCAACTGATGAGCATCCACTCATTTTCCAGTTTCTTGCCACTACAAATATGGCTGCTACAAACATTTTTGCACATGTGGGTCCCTTTCCTTCCTTTAAGATCACTGTCAGACACAAGCCCAGTAGTAACACTTCTGGATCAAAGGATATGCACAGTTTGACAGACCTTTAGGCATAGTTCCAAATTGCTCTCCACAATGGCTGGGTAAGTTCACAACTCCACCAACAATGTATTAATGGAAGACTCATCTTCTTAAATTCAGATCCAGCCTTAAATTGGGCAAGTTACGTAACCTTGCTTGCTTCAGTTTCTTCGTCTGCAAAATAATATGCAAAAAAAAAAAATGAGAAACCACTCCTTTATCTTTGCTAAGAAAACCCCAAATGGGATCACAAAGACTTGGACATGACTAAAAAAAAGTGACTCGCAACAAACATATCTAGGTAATTGACTGGTTTGAGTTTGTTAAATTCAGACATTCCCATATCTCAATCAATATAACTCCATATCAGCATGGTGATATTTGCTTGGCTCTGTAAGTCATTCATAATTATATTATTTTATTGTTCATATTTCACTTTCATCTAATGATTTTCATGTTTATGATGAACAGGTTCCTACAAAATGTGAGCCCCTCTGATTGAACAGGACTCAAAGGCCCTGCTGGCCCAACTACTCAGGATGGTATTCCAACCCTCTTATTTTATATCAGATGATACCAAAGTTCAGAGAAGTTATTTAATTTCCCAGGGTCACAAATGAGGTTTCAGAATATCAACTTCAAACTCAGGACTTTTGATTCAAGGACATATAGCTTTAGAATTTGAAGGAATCTTGCTTAGAATTCATCTAAGATAAGTATTTCATTTTGAAAATGAAGACAATGAGATCCAGAGAGATTAGATGCCTTTTTATATTTATTTTGTTAAATGTTTCCCACTTGTATTTTTGGAGGCAATTGGGGTTAAATTACTTGCCTAGAGTCACACAAATAGTATCTAAGACCTGATTTGAACTCAGGTGCTCTTGACTCCAGAGCCAGTGCTCAATCCACTGAGCCATTTAGCTGCCCTCCTCTCCCAAATTGCATTTCAACTGGGAAGTGTTAGACTCATGTTTGATACCTCTGGTATAAAGGGTCTTTATTAGAGGAGTGCAATGGGATTGTATTAAGTGGTATTGATTTTAGAGAAGTTGACAGGAAGTGGTAACTAATTGGTTATGAAAGAGGGAGAAGAATCAAAACATTTTAATAGCATCCCATGCTGATAGAACAAAGTGCTAAATTGTTCAACACTCTCCTTTTGAAATCATGTGCTAATAGTTCACAACAGATAATAAGTGCAAAAAGGAAAGATCACTGTGAGTCCTGTGGGAACTAACTCAACCATGTAATATCTTATATTTGTTTAGAACTTATTAATTTTCAAAATCCCATAACAACTGGGGGATAGAGATTATTATCGCCATTTTCTAGAGGGAGAAATTAAGATGTAGATGAAGAAAATGAATTGTGTAAAGTCCCAGAATTGCTGGGGGTAGGTAGAGTTCATAACTCTCTGCTCCAGACTGCTTCCATCATCATCACACTTCAATAATGTCACACACAAAGCTTGCTGCCCAGTGAGGCTGGGGGATGTTGGCCACGGCCTCACTTGATAAAAGCTGTCCATAAATATGCCTACTGAAAATGCTGTCGTGACCCCTATGACTATCAGGTTGCGCATTGGGAAAAGAGAGATGAAGGCTATGATCTCTGCATTATAATTCTAAATAAGAGTTAGTCATAAAGGGACAATTTTTTATCCTGTGTAACTCAACTCAGGAGTGTTAATTAAACCCAAGCCCTGTGCTCAATGACCTCTTAGTCTATTGCACTATAGTTGTAGATAAAAGGAAATCTCCCCTCGTACTTGGTGATTGGACCTACAGGCTTTTTAATGGGATCATGTGGATTTGTCACTGTGTCTTTGTGATTTTATATTAGAATATTCTAGAGGACAATTTTTAACATTAACCTCTACAGAGACCAAGAAGACCCTGTGCAAAATGGTCGTCTGTTCTCCTCTTTTTCACTCTCCCTCAAACTGACTTAATAGTATCACCTATAAATTTCATCTCCTGTCATTTTTCAGTATATCCTTCCACTCCCCATGTTTTATAGGGATCACTCTCTATACCTAATATTTAGAGGAAAGAAATACTTAGGGACGAAAAATGTGAAAAATGTGATAATTATTCTATTCTCTATATTATCCACATGAATCACATCTGGAATATTATACCCACATATGTGCATCATGACTCAAGAAAGGAATTAATAAATTTCTACTTATAATAGACTTGTCTGCTACTGGGAGAGATTCAGGGAAGGGTACCTCAAAACAATAACATACATAGATTGGGTAAAGGAATTAGAATATTTGGGCTAGGGAGAAGAGTAATGTGTTTGTTTCCTAATGATTCACAAGTGAAGAGAGGTAGTTTGGGAGTCAGTGGATTTCCTGTCCTTGGAGGTTTTTAAGCAAATTCTGGATTTTCACTTATTTAAGATGTAGTAGATGAAATTCCTGATTAGGCACTGTTTAAGTCACCACTTCTGATTTTCCTCAGTTTTTGTGATTATATAGATTATTTTGGAAAACTAACATGCAGTGCTGCTGGAATAGCAACAAGGAATAAAAGAAATAGATTTCAAATAAAAAAACCTGAGTTTATAATCCAGTTCTGCTAGTTTTCATTTGTGTGATCTTGGAAGGTCTCATCCCTTTTCCAATTCTCATTTTCCTCATTTGCAAAATAAAGGATAGAATGAATCTTATGATGATCTCTAATGTCCTTTCCATCTCTTAATCCTGTAATTCTATGGCCATACCTAAAGGGTATATAGTATATGCCATATAGATTAAATTTAGGCAGTTTGTCCCTAGAGGGCAGAGAGGACCAGGAATTGAGGTAAAATTGGAGAGAGACACGTTTCTGTTCAAAATCAAAGAACTAACAACAAGAGAACTAGAGTTGTTAAGTAATGTAAAAAACTGTCATCAATCAAAGTATAAGCATTTATTAAATACCTACAATACTAGGTGTTGAGAATAGTAAGAAAAAAATGAAATTGTCCCTGGCTTCAAGAAGGTTATATTCTACTGAGGAAGAAAATGTGTACATAGGGAAATATATACTCAATAAATAAAAGACAATTTTGATGGAGGGAGGGCAGTAACATTTGGGGGGAACAGGCCAGTATGCCTTTATATATCTTCCAAAAAAGAACATTTATAACCTCTGACTATGTGTACCCTTCTGCTTCCAATCTAATGGCATGTTAATCAAATTGAGATGTATTAATTCATATTCAATAAGTTTAAGGAGATAAATTATTCTTATCTTTATTATTCTTAAGACACATTTTTAAATTATTAGAATATTAGAACTGCAAGAGACCTTAAACATGATATAATTATGTCTCTTCATTTTACAAGTGAGAAAATTGAAACTGAGAATAGTTCAGTAGATTGCTGAAAGTTACACAACTAGCAAATGGCAGACCTAGGATTTGTATCTGACTTGATTTTTAGTCTTCAGTTCCTGTGTTCCCTCAATTCACTACACCGTACAACTAATCCTTAGAATTTAGGTTGGACATGGGTGATTCAGTCTTATTGATAACTTTGGTATGACTTTAAACAAAAGATCTTCAGATCTCTGAGTTCCAGTTTTCTCATTTGTCAAATGGGGAGAATAGTAAGTTGTTGTTGTTGTTGTTGTTGTTGTTGTTGTGTTGTTGTTGTTGTTGTTGTTTTTTACTTCATAAGATTTCTGTCAAAAGAGATAAAGAATTTTAAAGCAATTCTGAAAACAAATAAAAATTATAATTACTAGTTGAACATAATATTATGGGGGGAATAATCCCAGGGATTGGTAGAATATGATCATTAAAGGATTTAATGATTTAGAGCTATAAGAGGACTTATAGATCATCTAGTCCAGAGCTTCTTAAACTTTTTCCATTTATGACACTTTTTGTTTTTTTGCCAGATAAATATTTATGCAAACCTTTCTCTAATCTGAGCTCAGGTATTTCTGAGTGTTTGTGCATTTACAATGCAAAATATGCATGTTGTCTGTTGAGAACCAAGGCTGCAGTAAAATCACATGATACAATATGGCAAACACTGCCAGAAACACTTTGGATCATTATGTGCTTGATTTTGAATTAATTTTGGTCACTGTATTCAGAAACCTTTTACTGTTGCTAATTTTTTTTTTTTGCAATACCCACATGTAGTTATATAACTCCTTATGGGGTTGTGATCCACAATTTAAGAAACTTTTATCTGGTCTAGACTCCTAATTTCACAAATAAAAGAAATTGAGGTACAAAAATTGAGTGATAATGAAGCCAAGAAGAAAAAGTAGACCAAAGATTTGAATTCAATTTCTCTCACTCCACATCCAATGCAATTTTCCATTATACCATGATAATCTCTTAATGTGATGTTTTGGTATTTTTAATAATATACTGAGAGGCATTAAGATATAGTAAAAAGAGTATAGGAATTGGAATCAGAAGAACTAGATTTGAATCTCAACTCTGCCACTTGATCTTGGGCAATATGCATGTTCTCCAAGTACTAGTATTCTCTTGTACATAATGAGACAGGAGGGGTTAAAGAATATTATTTCTAAATTCTCTTCCAGCTATAACCTCCCTCCCAATCTTAGATCTTTAGAATAAAGGGAATTCTGACATCCATGAACTAGCAATATAAAATAGGCCTAGTATTTCCTTCTCTTTCAAGTTCCTAGTCACCTCTAAGTTATCTATCCTTTTTGTAAAGCTCTGGAGTAAAGTTTTCTCCCAGATGTGGTACCAAGGATTGACTAGCATTGGGTCTCTTTGTTCATTTATCATATATCCACAACCAATCCTTCCAAGAATAGCTGCAGCTGCTCTTGTACAAGCTGGGATGAGCCCCAGCATGTCAGAAAAGCAAATGGAATGGAGGCCCCTGCATGTTACAGCATCTGGAGCCTCCTGAGCCAAAGTCAGTCTGGGCTGAAGGGATAGAGTCTGATTGAAAACAAGAGAAAAAATAATTAATAAGGAAAAAATAGCCAAGATGACTCTTTCATGCAAGATAGGAAGGAAATGGATAGACTCTATCTACTCCCCTAGATTGTGTTTTCTGGCTTTGTGGAAAGAACAGAGGAGACTCAAATAACAACTGCTAAAAGTCTGAGTGAAAGTAGAATGACAAAAAGGAATGAATACTTATGTAGGAGTCAATAGACTAGTACATCTTATATATCCTGATTCTTTTAGTACTTTTGTTACTTTGAGCAAATCATTTCCTTGCTTGGAACCCGATTCATTTCCTCATAAGTAAAATGGAAAATGGGGGAGAAGGAAGGAGGCGGATTAGAAAATCCTAAAGGATCCACCTAGAATTAAATTCTGTGATAATATCAGTATCATCCTTGAACTACTTACCAAATCTAAATAATTATATCACTACAGTAAAAAGATCACTAACTTGGGGATCAGAGATCTGTCCTCTAAAACCCAGTGGGATTTGTGGGTTTGTGGGATTGTGGGATTGTGACCCATAATAGAAATTGTGAATAGTGAAATCATGATTTATTATCAGTAAATGTTTGATATGTATACCTCTTTTATAATATACCTATGGACATGTAAAAATTTCTCATACAAAAAGAGATTGTGAGTGGGAAAAGCTTAAGAAGACTTGCTCTAAACTAAGCACTCTTATTAATTTACACTGTAACCCAGGCTATAATATCTCCACTCTCTGGGTTCTTAGCTCCTCATCTTTAAAATCAGGTTAACTAGGAGTTTTAATGTCAATTATCATTCTAATTTTCTTTGTTCTATGGTCTTATCGAGCTCTCTTACATTTTACCTTTTAGGTCCTGATTTTCTCTATTCTCAGATTACATAAAATTTCAGAAATTAAAGGGACTTTAGAGTTCATCTAGTATCTATAGGCAAATATGAATATCACAGGTCTATGTCGGCCTATGTAAATATCACTTCTTCAATCCTCTAAGTGATATTCTGAGCTCTGAAAGTTTTCAAAGAAGTAGTTCCTGCCTCTAGAAGACAATCCATTCTATTTTAGATTTTATTCTAGTTTTAAGATTGTATTTCTACTCACAATGAACTGAAATCTGTCTATAATTTCTACCCCTTGCTCCCACTTCTGCCTCCTTTGACAGAATAATAAATGTCTATTCCCTGTTACAGGTGGCAGGCTTTGAAAAACTCAAAGATCATCAATCAAGAAGCCAATCAATCAATAAACATTTAAGTACCTACCTTTTCCAGGCACTGTGAGAGGCCCAGGGTACACAAATACAGTAAATGAACCAATCTTTACTTGTGAAGAATTTACATAATTACAAGGGAGACAAAAAAGACACACATAAGCACATATAGAATAATACAGGGAATATACCTCCCTACATGTGTACATATACACATGTAAGTAAACACATAAAAGGTAGGTTTATAAGGGGCATATTAACCCATGAAGATGTCAGAAGCATTCATTCCTCCAACTTTTCTAAGTCCTTTCCCCTAATACCCTTCGTACACATACCTTTAAATTGTGATTTTCATTCTTCTTCATGCCCTTACAGCTCTTCTATAAATACAACAATCTGGAAATATTATTCCTAAAAGATGGTTGTTAGAATTAAATAAAGCATCATAGGACATAAGAACAGAGTAGCAAGACTATCAGGCTTTTTTTTTTCACTGTGGACATTTGATTTCTTTTAATTTAGCCTACGATGGAAATAGTGTTTGTTCATTTGTTTGTTTTTTATTATATCATGCAATCAATTCATTTTGAGCTAGCAGTTCATTAAAATCCCCAAACCCTTTAAAAATTAATTCTTTTTCTAGCTCTCCTTTTACCTTTTAGCTCTGATAAGGATTTTTTTTTAATTTAGGATATAAACTTTTCATTTATTCCTATTAAATTTTAGATTATTACCATCAGCCCATTGCTTCAGTTATATACTGAACAAAAAGAGTAATTCTCTGATCAACTTAAAGAGTTAATCTGATGATAACTCTTGTATTTGTTGTATTTTCCTAAAGAGTTCAGCCACACCCAATGTTGCTTGTTAGTGCTTGAGGGACATCTACAAGTATTCTCTGTTTTCAACTATTATTGTGAATTAATTTTGTGAAAGATGACCATTGAATAAAGGTTATTGTTAGTTTCAGTATTGTCTTGTATTATCTTCTCAAAATTAAAGAACTGCTGATTCCAGCCTATTAGAAAAATAAGTGTAAATTCCTGGATAATAAAATCCTGGATTCCAATATTTTAACAAAGAAAGGACAATTCCTCATTAGTACTAGCCTTTTATACCAACCTTGAAAGTGAATTATGAACAAAACTAATTGATGAAAAGGGAATTTTAAGTCCCAATGGGGGGAATGGAGAGGAAGGGGAAAAACCTTAACTTTGCCCTGTGATGTTTCTATGACTTGTTAAGTTTGCTTCGGCTGGCAAAGAGATAACCTATCAAATAACTTCAAGTGTATATGTCTTCCAAAGGGAATACAATCCACAAGGAGGTGCTTTGGTCCTTGAAGACTATAGGACCTTGAGGAAGAATGGGACTCACCAGAGGTGAAAGAGATGGTACTGAATGCTTATAAGCCATTGTTATTCTTTTATGCGATTTATCTATTTTCTATGAGGTGAAATAAAAGCTATCTTATGCTCAATTCATGCATTGTTACTTTGAATGTTTATGGAGAAGCTGGGGACACCTTTACCTATTTTCATAGAGTCATTGACAAGAATTATAAAGTTTTTCTAAAATTTTCCAGTGTAGGCAGGACTAATGCAAGTCAGAGTAATAATTTGGGGAGAGAATTGAAGTAGGCTGGGCTGCTCTTAAAATTAGACCCAACATAAGCTCAAAGTTGGACATATGGGTCATAAATTATAAAATCTGTCAATATGTAGAGGGTTTTTTTTGGGAGGGGGAGTAGATTTTGTTATTCAAGATTATTGTTCTTCCCAGATTCATGGTAACTGCACATTTCGCAAACACAACATCTCTGCCTTAATCTATCATCAATAAAAAGATTAAATGGCATAGGATAAAGGACAGATCATTATGACACATTCCTCCAAAACCTTCCTCACAAGTCAATATCCACTTTTAAATGGGGACTTATTTGGGTCTAGTTGTTTAACAAGTTATGAATTAACACAACTGTAATAGCATTTAGCCCACATCTCTTTAAGTTGTCCACAAATATAACTTGAGAAACTTTGCAAATTATGGAATTCCCTGATCAATCTAATTTCCTTTTCTCAAAAAAAGGAAATGAGATTAGTCTCCATAAACTGTTCTTTTTAAAGTCATACTAGTTGTTAATGATTATCACTTTCCTTTCTTAATGCTTGTACAGCTTACCTTTAATCATGCATTTTAGAATTTGGCTAGGAACCAAAGTCAAGCTCCTTGGCCTATGGTTTATAAAGGTTTCTCTTCTCATATTAAGGTGGTAAAGACTGCCAGCTGTGATTATGGAAAATAGTATTTCTCTTCCTCAAATCCTCCAGAATTTTCCCCTCTTTCTTTATCCTCTTTCAAACATTACCATAATGGCTCAGTAATTCACATTTCCTTAGCATTTACTTCTTTGCAATAGAAAACAAAAGCAAAATAGATGTTCAATAATTCTATCTTCTTTCCATGCTGTTATCATTATCCCGTGTCATTTACTTGAACAGGGATTCTATTCAGGAGTATGCAGGCAAATGTTTAACAATGGGCTGTCCAGGGTGGGAAAATGTACTCATCAAACACTTTTAAATTTAATCTACATCATTAACATTTCTCCTTTACTCTCTTAAGTCTAGATATCAATAAAACAACAAATCAAATCTTGATTTGTAACATGGGTTTATTTCTGAGGTGTAAATATTAACACTGAAAATTTAATATTCTGCTATTAGGAGACTGCATAAGCTGGTTCCAGCAAATCCTTGAACTCAGATCTTCCTAATTATATTTCTATAGCTTTATCTACTATGTCACCAGCTAAGCACCAAGAAGTGCAGAAGTTATTTTTGGAAATAATTTATGTCCTTCACTATAAAAACAATTTTTTCTCACCATCTGGGAATCCAGAATACATGTCTCCCTATTTTCTAGATAAGGAAAATGAGGTTTATAGAGTTTAAGGAATTTATTCAGTAATTTGGCAAAGAGATGATAGTATCAAAACTCAAATCCAGGCACTCTGACACCAAGTACACAGTACCATAAAACCTCCTAGTTCATTGTATTATTGTCTGATATTCAGGATTCTGACTCCTGGAAAAAAGAGAGTTAAATTCCATTATAGAAATTCCTAAATCTGAGGTATCATTCTCCTTTCATATTTATTTGTCCATTAAGAGGTTGTTAATGTGAAAAGTCGGGGAGTGACTTTAAGACATAACATCATTATTCTCCACTAATACCATATCTCAGATTGAGGGTTCCCATAACTCTTCTTCAAAGGAGACCAGGAACTCAAGTCTGGAACTCTCCTCTTGACCAAAAGACTTTTGGAGCTAGAAGATACAAGAGTGGGGCTATAAATCTTTTTTTCCTAAAATACAAATTTATAGTCCTAGTTAAGAAATACAGGCAGAACTGTGTGGGGGAATATGGGGTGAGTGTGTTTTTGCACAGCATTGTGAAATCAAAAGAGTATAAAACAGGAATGATATTTGGTCCTGATTCTGTCAATGATACCTTAAGTATCATGGTTGAAGTCAATTTTTCCCCTGTGGTCTTCAGTTTCCTCAATGATAAAATAAGAGCTCTTCCATCCCATAATACAATATAAATTTAAATCTCTATGGACTCATATTCAGGCAGAACAAGCACACATGTGCATGAACACACATTCATCTGCATATATGTATGTATGCCTAAATATACCTATATTATATGCATGCATAGAATATACATACCACACTCTTATGTAAATACAAAAACTTACGTAATACAAATATACCCACTAGTAAACAGACACATAAGCTCCACCTATGAATTTAGTCTCAATAGAAACACTAACTCAAGGGGAAATGAATCTCAGGAATGGCAGTCCCTGGGAAAAGTCAAATTACTTTTCATGACTTTCAAAATGGCTTGAGGAAGACAGGTTGGTTTGTGTATTAAATTTATCTAGAATTTACATTTTGATTGGCTGACAGTCTGGGCAAATTCCACGGTAACCTATTGATCTGACAGAGACATCTGACAGCTCCTAACAATTGCTGAAAATGGCCTTTAGAGTCCAACCTGGGAGAGCTAAGGAAAAAAAAATACTGGTCTGGTGAATGATCTCTTTCATCTGCCAAAAGCTCTCCCAGCCCTGGTGCCTCGGGCTGGCTTTAAATAAAACCAATGGAGACATATCTCTAGGAATGGAAAATGAAAACCTTCCCAAAGCATCTTCCCATCTCTTCTCTTTCCCTGGGCCACTCATTCACTTTCTCTCGCTCTCCATCATGCACAGTCTCTTTTGCTCCTTGTCAGTGCTCTCTAAGTCTACAGTGATTTCAAACTGGAAAGCACATAGGTGTGTCTCTATTGTGTCCAGCCAGGCATCTCTTTGAAATTCTTTCCTGTTCCTGTGGCTTAAAATGCAGACTCTCTCTGCCCACAGTTCCCCCCAACCTAGAATCACATAATCTTAGAGAAAATAAATACCTTAGAGACATATAGCACAACCCCTGCCTAAAACATTAATCTCCCCTTACAAAATCCCTTTTATGTGCTCCTTCATTGCCTGCTTGAAGACCTTCAATAATAGACCTATAGAAGTTGTCCATTCCATTGTTGGATAGCATTGATTGTTAGAACAATATTTTTTATAATTCAATCTATCTTCATATTTAGCCACTTAAGTGATCTTCCTTAAAAAATGGGTACAAATATGTCCACCCCTAAACTCCAGTGGTTCCTTATTGCTTCCAGTATCAAATACACAATGTTTTATTTGGCATTTAAAGCCCTTCCTTCAAAAACTCGTTCCACCTCACTTTTTCCATTTTCTTACTTTTTTCTTCTATACTCACATTCTTCAGTTCAGTGACACTGACAATCTGATTGTTCATAAATAAAAATCCCCATCTCTCAACCCTGAACATTTTATCTTTCTTGTTTGGAATGTTCTCCCTTGTCCACTCTGCCTACTGATTTCCCTGGTTTCTCTTAAGCACCAACTAAAATCCTTTCCTTCTCTCAAAAGCTTCCCCAACTCCTCTTAATTCCAATTCTTTAGTGCTGTTAATTATTTCCTATTTATAATGTAAATGTGAAATTGCTTGGCATACATTTGTTTGCATGATGTCTCCCACTAGCTCTATGAGAATGGGAACCATCTTTTGCTTCTTTGTATCTACCACATCTAGCAAGTGTCTGGTACTTCAGGGGCAATTAATAAATGTTAATTAATTAATTGATTATGGTGACAAGCAATCTTTCCTCTCAACATGACTATATCTGTCCTCTGGGATCAAGCAGAATTGTAATGTTCCCTCTTCTGTTTACCTATGTGAAAAATATTCATCCTTCAAAGTCTACATCTGACCTCACTCTATGAATTCTTCTCTAACCATTCACAGAGAAATGCCCCACTTCTAAATTCCTATGGCTGTTATTGTCTGAATCACTTATGTGAAATTTTTTATAATTAATTTTATTTTTCCTCCCTCCCTTCCTTCCTTCCTTTCCTTCCTTCTTACCTTCCTTACTTTTTCCCTCCCTCTCCCTCCCTCTCTCCTCTCCTTTTCTCCCTCCCCTTCCTTATCTCCCTCTCCCTTTCTCTCTCCCTCTCTCTTTCTCCCTTTCTCTCTCTCTCTCAATCTCACTCTCTCTCTCTCTCTCTTTTTCAAAATATCCAGCACAGAATCGATAGATTAAGTAAATAGTATTAAATGATTGTTCTGTATAATTATTATACAATTTTATTATATCACATATCATATTATTTTATATTATGTATTTAATTTTACCCATTGATGAGATGATGTCGATGCTATTGCAGGAAGACAAGTTCCACATTTCTCCACAAAATAGGAATTGTCAAACATTATGGTATGTATTATAAGTCCATTTTACAGTCTAGTAATTCCTATGGATCCTTTCTTATATTTTTAATTGAAAATAATGCTAACTTTCAAAAGTTAGTGAAAATAAAAATACTGATTTTTTTTCCTTATCCAGATTCATAGACCCTGTGTAATTTTGGCAAGGCTAATGTAGACCCCAGATGAAGAACTCTCACCATAAAGTATCCACTGGTACCCCTGCCAGACAGACTTTTGTCTGGGTTGACTCAACAATGAATCTGTCATAGTGGAAATGATCTGATATCACATGATGATACCCAACATTGTTAATGTTGATGGCTGACTGAGAATCTAAGAAACAGAGAAATTTAATTCCAATGTACTATAAAGAACCTACTGCTGACTGGAGAAATGAAGAGAAAACTGGGCCAATTTGGATCCTATAATACCAAAGATGAGAGTAACCCTAGATCATAGATTGTTAGAGCTAAAAGGTAGCTAAGATGATTTTTTCATACTAATAGCTTTAAATTTTTCAAAATGTATGCAAAGATAGTTTTCAGCATTCACCTTTGCAAAACCTTATGTTACAAAATTTTCTCCCTTTCTCTTTCTCCCCTAGACAGCAAGTAATCCAATATAAAACACATGCATGTTAAACACGTGCAATTCTAAACATTTTTCCACATTTAGATTATTTTTTCTAATCTCATTTTATGATTGAGAAATGTGAGACTCTGGGAAAGTGATTTGGCAGAGATCATTGGGTTTACAGAGCAAAGGGCACCATTCAAGTATTCTCATAGTACAATGTAAATCAAGGAGAAATTAATTTCACTTTCAGTTAAGTTCTTAAGAAAAATTCTATTTTATGAAATTTCTTCCTTACGGTGACTGCTAAGTTTCCTATTGAACTATATTCATAGGATCCTAGATCTAGATCCATGTGATCTCAGAGAGAATGTAATTTAAGAGATAATGTTTTTGTTGGTGACATGGAAACCTTAGGCAGGCTGTTGAAGCCAAAATGGACCTCCTTCTCAGAAATCTTTAATGAATAAAATAAAGTTTACAAAAGATTATAAAACCACAATCATTTTGAATTGGATTTTTCAATATCGTTAATAAAACAAATCTACAGACCTGAAGTTAATAACGCTTGACCTTGTCGTCACATTTATCTCACAGAGGAGGACATTGAAATGATTTGCCCAAAGTTACAATGTCAGAGAGGGGTTTGATTCCATAGGGTTATGAGCAAGATGTATATGTGTGTGTGTGTCTGTGTGTTACATATGTGTGTATGAAGGTACATATATGTGCATACATATATATACATATATAGGTGCTTGAGCATGTGTGTATTCGTGCATGCAAGGCCCTTAGATTAGTTTGAGGATAATAAGAAAAAATATACACACAAATACACATGTGTGTGTGCATTATATGTATATAAATATATATGACTAAACATATTATGCACAGCTTCATATAGAAATATGCATTATATGTGTGTGCATTTGTGGGAGTGTATGTATGGAGAGGGACAGAGACACAGAGACATGTATATATGTGTACATATGTGTGGGTATATGTACATATATGTGGAGATACAAGTATCATATGTTGTTATGCCACAGTCTCTTTGAACTGTTCTACCTCAGTTTCCCTGCACTAGTTTCCCTTTTTGTCCTGACTGAGTTTCCCTGAATTGGTCTATCTCAGTTTCCTTAACTGTTCTGCCTCAATCCCCTTAGTTGTAAAATCCCACTCTGGTCCATTAAGACTGAGGACCATTTGCTCTAAGAGGGGGAAATCAGACTTCCTGACTCCTAACTCCTTCTGTCCTGAAGAATTTATGACACTATTCCTCTAAAATATTCCAAAAGATAAGACTATCCCGGATACCTCATTGACATCTTTACTTCTGTTTATTCAGACATCCTGACTCCCGCTTTTAGTAAGAATTTATGGCCTCCCCCATCCTGACAGAACCAAATGGGTCTGTGAAGAAGTTTCCCCTTTCTTTCCCCTTCTTTGTTTGAAAAGGTATAAAAAGATTTGGGATTCTCCCATTCATCGCTGGATACTTTGAGATAAGAGTTCTGTCCAGTCAATTATGCTCTCCAATTAATAAAATATTTAAAAAAAAAAACCTCTCTAATCTCTTTCCTGCCTCAGTTTCTCCGGCATTACAACATGTGTGTGAGGGGATGTGAGTGTGTGTCAGTGTGTCTGTGCTTCTCTCTCTCTGTGTATATAGAGTATAGAGTCACAACTGATGAAACCTTTCTCCAAGCATAAGAAGGGAAAAATGTCCCTGATCTGGAAGAAATTTGAGGCTCCAGTATTCCAAGAAAGGTTTGATCATTTGTGACTCTCTGATTCCTCCCCATTAATAAGGCAGGCTCTTTATTCTTTAAAAGCAGAATTCAGCTAGCAGCTTCTTTAGCCTGGGGGGATTGATAGATTGACTGTGACTTTCTGAGTAAACATACCTGAGGGATAAAGACTAAATATCAGCGGGAAAAACAATTAGCAAATCTGTAAAGTGGTCTTCTATTTATATGCCTGGTGTGAGAAATAATTTTGTTAGCTTGATGCCATTATAGTGTAATAAGACTAAATCTATAGCCAAGAGACTTGGGTTCTAGTCTCAATTTTGCCACTATCTCACTGTGAGATCTTGAGCAAATTCCTTAATTTCAATTTGGCAACTATTTTTTTTTTCAGTCTTTACTATGTGCACAGTTTACAAAGACAAAAAAATAAAAATAGAATCGTCCTTTCATGTTCTGTCAAAGTTTATATCTTACTGCAGGATAAAATATGTATACAAACAAAATGGATAAATTGAGGAGAGTAAGAATATTAACCATATAAGGGGTGATTAGGAAAAAAAAAACTCAGGACTTGTTAGGTCTCTTTTAACTTCAAAATTCTGTGGCTCTAAAACAAGTTTTGATAGGGGAAAGAGAAGAGAACAAGTATTTATTAAAGCACCTACTTACTATATACCCAGCATTGCATTTAGTAATTTACAAATATTATCTCAGTTGAGCTTCAAAATAACCTGAAGAGGAAGACACCCTTATTTCCCTCATTTTGTAGGCAAGGATTTTGAGGCAAAAAAAAAATAAAAAGTTTTAATGATTGGTCCAAATTCATGAAGCTAGTAATTGAAACTGGGCTTGGATTTAGGCTTTCTGGATTCCAGATCACTCCTCTATCCCTTGTCCTACGTAGCCACTTCATACAACAGTGTTTGCTTAGGGTACAAGTGTCTGCAATTCAACATACTTGCAGATATACAAATACAAAGTCCTTTTTACTCAAGATCTTTATTGAACAGTCCTCTTATTTCAAACAATGATTATAATAGATGGTGCAAGTAGAAAACAATTCTAATTCATCTGTATTCATTGTTCACTAATGTGGATTTAATCTATAAAGGGAGACCAATTTGATGAGTCTTTTTGTAATCTCTATCTACTTGATAGCCTCAAGGTAACTTCTTATACTGGTTTAATTCACTTAAATAGGTTTCCCTTCTCAGGTTCTGTAAGGTATCTCAGTAGGTCAACTGATTGTGGATCTCTGATCTGGAAAAGGAGACTGTGGGAGATGACTTTCACATATGGGAGTTAACTGGATTTTTTCCTTTCTCTCTTGCAATGGTCATCAAGAGCAATTTCCATCAAGCAACCCTGAACTACAAAAAAGTCAGCAATCCATTGACTGAGGCCCCAGGATCAAATCACATGCAGACTTCAGTTTATAAAATACACTTCAAACATGTAACACCAATGCTGATTGCAAATCTGAAGACATTTCCATTTTGCCCCAGGCCAGGATTTTTAATTTAAAAAAAATAAACCTGTCAAGGTCTGTGAAAAAGGTTCTTAGATATTCAAGCCAACAGTTTATTTAAAAATTCAATAAGGCAATTTCCACAGAGGCAAGACGTAGCAACCCCCTCTCTGCAGGTTGAATGTCCCATAAATGGATGGAAAACAGGAGGACAGTGAATTGAACTTGACCTTTTTGTCTCTCTTTCTTGGGGCCCAGCCAGTGAGGCCTTTTCCCTTGTCTGTTCTGATCCAAATGAAGACATTTATGCTAGGAAGCCCTCATACCACCCTGAACCTAAGGCTATCTGCCAAATGTGGCAAAAAGTGCTTGTAAGATCATTATCCTTCTCTACCCTGTACTGACCACATTGACTTCTCCATCATCAATAGGAATAGAAATAGGGCTGGAAGGAATATTAGAGATCATCTCTAATACAATTATATAAATGAGGAAACTGAGGTCCAGAGATTTTATCTGATTTTCTGAAGGTTATATAGATATCAAGAGGGAAATAAAGTTTTTTTTTAGCCCACATTTTCTGACTTCCAAATTCATTTTCCTCCCACTTCATCACATACAGCAATAACTGTTTTACCACTTACCACCACACACTATCATATATAGTTAATTATATTTTCATGAGATGTGAGTCAGGACTTTGGTAATATGGAAAGCATGTTGAACTTAGAAGTGTGCAAATCCATGTTCAAATCCCATCTTTGATATATATTAGCCACAGGGTAATATACAGTAATTTTCCTCCTCTGAGTCTTAGTCTTTCACCTGTGAGGCAAAAAGACTTGATAGGCTGGCCTCATAGGGTTTTTTTTTGTAAGGATTAGATATAAGATAGATAAGAACAGTTTATGGGATGTACTAAAAATATAAATAAATATTAAAAAGCACCTTACTCTTCCAAATAGAGCAGAGTCTCATTGGAAACAAGAATCTTAAGCACTGTACTTTTTCTTTCCTGGTATACATGATAATTCCTCAGTTGTTCTCCACCCCAACCCCAACCCCACCCCATTGATTGAAAGATATAATCACACTTCAACTTACAATAATACTTGAAGATTGAGCTCTTCTGATTCATTAAATTTTCTAATTGATTAAAATATTAATCAGATAGTCTATCTGACTATCACTCTCTCGAGCAAGTAACTTCTCTGGATCTATTTCCTCATCAATAAAATGTGAAATTTAGTCTAGAGTACAAGGTCTCTTCTAGCTCTCACACTCTATTTGAGAAATAACATGGTCTAGTGAAAGAACAGTGACTCTGAAGGTAGAAAACATCAGTTAGAGTCCCTTCATCTCCTTTGATATTTATCAGTGCTAAGATCATGACTTAAGCTTAATTTATTCATTTTTAACTTGTTTATAAAATCAGGATTATAATAATACTACTACTATCTGCCCCCTAGGATTGTTGTGAAGAAAATGCTTTGTAAATCTTAAAGGACTATTAAAATTATTATCATTATTAAGTTGTTTCAGTCATATCTGACTCTCCATGATCTTTTGGGGTTTTCTTGATGAAGATTCCATTTTATTCTCTCCAGCTTATTTTAAAGATAAGGAACTGAGACAAACGGGGTTAAAAAAAACTGGCTCAAAGTCTCACAGCATGTAAGTGTGTCCAAAACCTATTTTGAACTCAGATCCTAAATCCAAGACTGATGATCCTTTACTCATTGCACTGCCTAATTACCCACTATAAGAATGAGACAAGTAATTAATGCCCCTTCCAGCATTAAATTCTATTATTCTTCCTTTAGAATAGTACCTGGATGGTGGGATACTGCTGTTTTGGTTAAATCTCCATTTGAAGTTTCTTCTTCTTTTGGATTATTTTTTTAAACCTATCTCAGAAAAATAAATCCTCCATTGAAGAGTTAAATGAAAAGGTAGGTTTTACTGTGTGATACGCAGGAACTCATACATCAACAGAAGACATTGCCATCATTGGCTATTGTCATCTCTTTTTAATTACCTAGGCTTAGGAAGCTGGGGAGGGTGGGGGAGGAGAGATGGCAGATTCATCAGTTATTATTAATGATTACAAATTAGGTTTCTTAATAATGACAGCAGTATACGTGCCCAACCTTCTCAAAGGAGCACTGACAGGCAGTACCATTTGAAGAACTTTGACAGGGCTCAGTAGAAGTTTTACAGCTGGCAAATGACTCATAGAATACTGAAGTTGAAAAGAGTAAATAGGTTCATTTAACCCAGGGATTGTTCACCATTTTTTTTGTGTCATGGATCCCCTTAAAAGTTGAGTGAAGTCTAGGGATGCATTCTCAGAATGATGTTTTAAAATGCTTGAAATAATACATTTAATTATCAGAGTAGTTATTAACACACACACATACATATACACATATAAATACCATATATATATATATACACACTATGTATACACACACTTAATTCATGCATCTTTGATTAAGAAGGAAAATGGCTTACCCTCAATCCACATTGAAAAAAAATGATACTAAAAATCAGGTGTCCTGATTGCAAGATCTCAGTGGTCTTGACAGCTAAGTGATAATTCTTGGAGAAAGGAAAACATAAGGTAAAACCTTGACCTAGACATTTACTAGCTAGGTATTCTGGACAAATTACTTAACCACTCTGTGCTCAGTTTCCTTATCTAAAAAACTGAGATATTTTTGTACCTACTTCTCAGGATTGTTGTTCATTTCAAAGCTGCCAAAACACATTAAGTAGGTGTTCTCACTTGAATATTCCATAACATTCATATATGATAACTCATTCAGCCATCCCCAACTGATGGGCATCTACTCAGTTTCCAGTTCCTTGTCACTGCAAAAAAAAAAAAAAGGTTTATATAAATATTTTTGCACATGTGTGTTCTTTTTCCTTTTTTATATTCTCTTTGGGATGTAGATCCAGTAGAGATATTGCTGGATCAAAGATATACACAGTTTGATATTCCTTTGTGCATAGTTCCAAATTGCTCTCCAGAATGTTTGGATCAATGCACAATTCCACCAACAATGTATTAGGGATCTAGTTTTCCCACATCCCCTCAAACATTATCATTATCTTTTCCTGTCATATTAGTCAATCTGAAAGGAGTGAGACATACAATTTTAGACATGGCCATAATGGGAATTTGCTTTCGTTTACTATGCATATCTGTTACAGATAACTTTATTTTACTTTTTCAAAGGAAGAAAAGATGAGGTGGGAGAAAGAGAAGATACAAGTTTGTTAAGTGAAAAAAAATTTTTTAAAAAGAAACTTCCTCTGCAGATGAAGATCATTGATCATTCTGTAACTTTGTCTTAAGAAATTGCCCTAGAACACTCAAAGGTTAAGTTTTACCCAGGCTGTGGAAGATATGGGGCATCAAAGAAGGCTCTCTGCCTTTGCTTTTTTCTACTCTTTATCATTATAATTACAGGTCAGTGTGCCCTCCCCCAAAAAAATCATCAGGTAGCAAGCTTCTTCTCTAATAAGAACATTCTCCACACTGCTCTGGTCCTTCCTGTGTCAAAAGATACAGGCCATTACTGGAAGCCTTCCCAGCTTGGCAAGGCTGCACTCCACCAACCCAGCATTCAAGGATCTGAGCTCACCTTTAGCCACGATGAAGTCATGGATAAGGAGCCAGAAAGGATTTCAGAGATCAGAGATTTTCAATCTTTGGCACCAGGAAGGCCAGTTTCTCACTTTACATAAGAGAAATGCAGCCCAAGAAGTTGTTACTTCCCCAGGATCACACAGATGAGAAAAGACGAGAGCAGGATTTGAACATGTCTTCCTGATTCCAAGTCCATTGCCCTATCCACTTACAGTATGCTGCTTCTCTCATGGGCTTTAAGCCTTGGAAGGGTTCTTTAAGATCATCAGTGGAGGACCCTGAGGCCTATGAAATTTAAGTGACCCTGCAACGATCATATGGAGAAAGTAACAGGGATAGCATTTAAACTCAGACCTGAGAAGACTTTGGGGAAGAAAGCTTTGGGTCTGTACCAATGAAATAGCTACCTGCATGGAAGTCACAGATATACTGAAGTATTGAAGTTTATAATAATGGTGATAATAATCAATGATGATGATAATGATGACAATGATGATAATAGATCTTATTGCTTTGACCAAATGAGATTTTTGTTTTCCCTAAAGTAAAATTTCATGTAGTTCCAAATATACTTCTACAAAGATCTGCTACTTTACATTTCTTCTCCTGAGGAGATGTATTCAAAATGAAAAAGAGAGGAAGGGGCCTCTAGGGGTTAACCATAAGCCTTTGCTTTTCTGGCTGCAGTCAGGGACCACTTTGTCTCTCCCTCTGGCACTCAAGGTCATCATTGATCAGTGTCCTGAGTGCTTTACAGCGCTAGCCTTGGACAGGCAGCAAGGGAAATTGATTGCAGCCAATTCCCAGCAGATTGAACTGCATTGACTTGTCTCCTATTCACACGGACAAGCAATGTTGCTACCTTTTAATTACCCTGCTGGAGATCCTTCTTTGAATCGGCCAGAGTACAAGGGATGGCCACAGAGTAGATGAGGCAAAAGGTGGGTCAATTCCTTTTGCTTCCTCCTTAGTGGGTTTGGCTATGTCTCATGATACTGAAACACAGGTCATAGATTTTGTGTGATGAACTTATTTATTTAAGACCCCATTTAAGGTCATAGATAGTCTTTAGAGTGGAAAGGACCCTTAGAGATTACTTTATGCATAATGAAACTGAAGGAAAAACACTAGGCCAAAGTAATATTGGCAGTAAATAAAATAGCTAGGATTCCAAATCAGATCTGATTTCAAAAATTTACCTCTGCACTATGCTAATTGCCTGAATGAGACTTGAGACAGTTTTGTTGTTGTTACTTATTCATTTTCTCTTGTGCCTGACTCTTTGATTCTTTTCTTGGCAGAGATACTAGAGAGGTTTGCTATTTCCTTCTCAACTCATTTTTACAAATAAGGAAACTGAGTCAAACAGAGTTAGACTTATCCAGCATCACATATTAAGTGTCTGAGGTTGCATTTAATTCACAATAATGAATTTTCATGGTTCTAGGCCTAACATTCTATACATTGCACCACTTAGTTATCCCCATTTACTAGTTTTATCAACACTTTTGACCTCATTTACGCTTTTCTTGTCAGATACTGAAGTAGTCTGTCATTTTCTTCTCCAGTTTTTTTTTTTCAAATGAGAAAGCTAAGGCAAACAGGATTAAGTGCCTTACCCAGGGTCACCTAGTAACTGCTAAGTGACAAACCAAATTTGAACTTGGGTCTTCCTGACTCTAGGACCAGTATTCTTTCCAGCCTTTGATGTATACAAATCACAAGTATCATTTAAAATAGGAAAAATAAGAAGGAAACAGAATAGAGAGAGAGCATAATCATAAGAGAGCCTGTTTTAGAATCAGGAAAATCTTTCCACAGGTCCTAGTTATATGATAACCTCTTAGTGTCTCCAAGGCCCTTTCTAACCATGAGTTGTAGAACAGTTGACAATTTAATTTTTTAAAACCAAGATTCCTCACTGAAAGTTCCCTGAACCAATGAAAGGTGCAAAAACAAACTCTTTAGATTGAGACCAGAGGAAATTTTGAGGAACCTGAGATCAGGCAATTATAGTTAGTACCAGATTCGACTCTGAGGGTCATGGCAAACCAAAACATGTAGCTACTAAGAGTTTCAGTTACCCAGTGCCTTACTTCTGTCAGTAGTAAGTATGAAATTATTTCAGTTTATAGATCATTTCTACTCTCTAACAGAGAGTGAACTGGGTAACTAAAAATTTCTTGACAAGAAGCTCACCTCTTTACCATTATCTCTAGAGCTTTGTGAGTGTTATGGCTTTCTTTCTATTAGTTTATGATTTGGTATGAGCTAGTAACAAATAGGAATAAACTATTGATTCCACAATCACTACTCTTTACTACTAAATAACATCAGATATAAGATACACTTTTCTTAATCTGCTATAAATGGGGGCTCATTCAGAGCAGTTTTTCTAGCCTGATAACTATAAGCATAGACATTCATTTTAGGAAATAACAGCATTCCACAGTTTACAAAGCAGATTCCTCACAACAACCGTGTAAAACAAGTACCATAAATATTATTATCTACATGTATAAAGAAACTGAAGTTCAGAGAAGAGATGAGACAAATAGATGGTGTGGTGGATAGAACATTGGATCTCGAGTCAGAAAGACTCAAAATAAGTTCAAAATAAGTCTTAGATACTTTTAAGTTCTGTGACCCGGGGCAAATCACTTTGTCTTAGTTTCCTCATCTGCAAAAAGAAAATAATAAGGGAACAGAGTCAAGATGGTTTGTCATTTTCTTCTCCAGTCTTTTTTTCAGATGAGAAAACTGAGATAAACGGGGTTAAGTGCCTTACCCAGGGTCACCCAGTAGCTGCTAAGTGTCAGACCAGATTTGAACTTGGGTCTTCCTGACTCTAGGGCCAGTATTATTTCCAGCCTTTGATGTACAGAAATCATAAATATCATTTAAAATTGGAAAAATAAGGAGGAAACAGAATAGAGAGAGAGCATAATCATAAGAGAGCTTCTTTCTGAACTTCTCCTTTGACCCACAACTAATTACCAAAATCAGCCTCTGAATTAGTTCTAGACCAGCAGAATTCCCGAATATTGAGTACAGAAAATTACCCAAAGATAATTTTGAAGATCGCCAGAAAAGGTAAGTTTTTGCTGGGCATAGGGAGATGGCCAGGCTCAGGCAAGGAGGCAGAGCACAGAGGTCAGCCCACATTGGACAGACCCAGGGCAGGGTGCAGTCTTCACGAGGCAGAGAATCTATGGAGAGGACTCTACCACAGTACTAGCTACTTTGTCCTGGTTGCAAGACAGTAGATCAGCAGAGAAGTTATAAACCATCCAACACAAATGCAAAAAGTAAAGAGTGAACCCCAAAACGCCAGAATCTCCCAGGACCTGGCTACGCCAACCCAGCATGGGGAGTGACTCACCGTGATCCCAGCCCAACCATGGCCAGTTGGTGGGTGACTGTAGAGGAAACTTGGAAAACCTCCCCTGCCCTAAAAGCAGATCCCAACTTTAAAAAAAAATGAATAAAAAGACAAAGCAAGTTCTAACTATAAATAGTTTCTATGGTGAAAGAGAAGAGAAGATTTAAAACCCTGAGGAGATGAAAAGGAGATTGTCTCCAGATGAAGCCCCCAAAGGTGATATAATAACCTGGTCCCCATCACATAAGGCTCTCTTAGAAGAAATTAAAAAGGATCTTAAAAGAGTACTAGAAGAAAAATGGGGAAAGGAAAGGAAAACTTTGCATGAGGGTTTGGAAAAAGCATATAACTCATTAAAAGATAGATTTGATAAAGTGCAAAAAGAAAACAACTCCCTGAAAAAACAGAATTTGTGAAATGGAAAAGGTTAAAAAAAACTCCCAGGAAAACAAAATTTGTGAAGTGGAAAAAAATTCCATAGGACAAAACAACTCATTTAAAAACTCAATTGGATGAATACAAAAAGAAGAAAGTAAATGAAGAAAATAATTCACTAAAAATCATAATTGAACAAATGGAAATGAATGAGTCAGTCAGATTTCAAGAATCAGTCAAGGAAAACAAAAAAAAAATGAAAAAATAGAAAAAAAATTGTAAAATACCATGTAAAATAATTACTTGGGAAAACAATTGACTTGGAAAATAGATCTAGGAGAGACAGTCTAAGAATTATTGGACTCCCTAAAAACTATGATTTAAAAAAAAAGAGCCTAGACACTATTTTCCAGGAAATCATCAAAGAGAACTGCCCAGATGCCATAGAATCAGAAAGTAAAATAGCCATTGAAAGAATTCACCAAACACCTTGTGAAAGATACCCCAAAATGAAAACTCCAATAAATATCATGGCTAAATTTTAGAACTATCATACCAAGGAAAAAAGGTTACAAGCAGTCAGAAAAAAAAAATTCAAACATGGAGGATTCACAATAAGGATCACCCAGGATCTAGCAGCTTCCAACTTAAAGGATCAAAGGGCCTGGAATCTGAGATTCTGAAAGGCAAAGGAACTTGGAATACAGCTGAGAATAAACTACCCTGCTAAACTGAGCACTTTCTTCCAGGGAAGAAGATAGGTATTCAATGAAGCAGGTGAATTCCATGCATTTCTGATGAAAAGACTAGAGTTAAACAAAAATTTTGACTTCCAAATATAGAACTCAAGAGAAGCATAAAAAGGTAAAAGTAGCTCTTGAGAACCGTATTTCTGTTATGGATATGCATAGTGCATGTATAATTTGATTTTACTATTATAATATAAAAAAGGAATTAGAGATGGAAGGGGTAAATAGTACCAAAAAAAGGGAAAAGTAGAGGTAAAATGAGGGAAATTACATCTCATGAAGAGGCAAAGGAAACCTGTACATTTGAAGGAAAGAAAGGAAGGGGATGAATGTTGTGTGAATATTACTTTTATCAGATTTGGCTCAAAGAGAAAATATTTGACATATTTAGTTTACAGAGAAACTTCTCCCACCTTATTGAAAAGAGAGAGAGGGAAAAGGGAAAAAGGGAAGGAGTAGGTTAAATAGAAGGAAAAACAGAACTAGTAAGTTAAAGGTATAAGAAGGAAGGAGGGATTCTAAAGGGGAGGGCTGCTTGAAACAAGTGGTGCTTATAAGTTAAATACTGGGGAGGAGGGAAAGGGGAAAAAGAAAGGGCAAAGTATAATCTGGGGATAATAAGATAGCAGGAAATACAGAATTAGTAATTTTAACTGTAGATGTGAATGGAGTGAACTCTCCCATAAAGCTGAAGTGTATAGCAGACTGATGTTTACAAGAAAAATATTTAAAGCAGAGGGATACATACAAACTAAAGATAAAAGGCTGGAGACGAATCTATTATGCTTCAGGTGAAGTAAAAAAAAAAGGGGGTAACCATACTGATTTCAGATCAAGCAAAAGCAAAAATTGATCTAGTTAAAAAAGATAAGGAAGGAAACTATATCTTGTTAAAGGGTACCATAGCACCAAGTGGTATAGCATGGAAATTCCAAAAGGAAAAGTTGAAAGTGGCAAGAAGAAATAGTCAGCACAACTATAATAGTGGGAAATCTCAACCTTGCTCTCTCAGAACTAGATAAATCAAACCACAAAATAAATAAGAAAATAGTTAAAGAGGTAAATAGAATACCAGAAAAGTTAGGTATGATAGATCTTTGGAGAAAAATTGAATGGAGACAGAAACAGTACATTTTCTTCTTGGCAGTTCATGGAACCTATACAAAAATTGACCATATATTAGGACATAAAGACCTCAAAATCAAATGCAGAAAGGCAGAAATAGTAAATGCATTCTTTTCAGATCACTATGCAACAAAAACTACATTCAATAAAAAGCCAGGGGAAAATAGGCCAAAAGGTAATTGGAAACTAAATAATCTCTTCCTTTATTAAAGGACTAAAACCCAATGTGACATAGTGAAAAGAACACTGAGTTTGGAATCAAAAGAGGAGTTATCTGTTTCTGGTACTTGCTTCATGTGAGACCTGAATGAAACAATCTAATCTTTCTAGGCTTCAGTTCCTTCATGTGTTAAGTAAGAGAATAGAATAGCTGGTCTATCCAATCCCTTACAGTTCACGATTTATGATTCTATGATTTAAAAAAAATGTTTACTAAAATTATTTTGTGCTTTATACTATAATGTAACAGTATTTGAATTCAACTCAGGGTGAAACTTATGATGTAGATCATAGAATTAAAGAACATTTATGTTGCTTAGTCATTTTTCAGTCATTTCCAATTCTTTATGATCCAATTTGGGGTTTTCTGGTAAAAATATTTGGTTTGCTTCTCTAACTCATTTCACTAATGGGGTAACTGAAGCTTGGGTTAAGTGACTTGCTCAGGATCACACAGCTAATAAGTCTCTGATGCCAGATTTGAATTCAGAAAAGAAGTCTTCCTAACTCCAGATCTGGTACTTTATTAACTATGCAACCTAGTTGCCTATTAAATAATATTAAATAACTCAAAAGATAACATTTCATAGAACCATAATATTAAAACATAGGATCCAGAGTGTTAGACCTGAAAGAGGTATTAGAACATGGTATATCACAGCTAAACTCTGAATTAGAATGGATTTCAGAGTTCCTCCAGGCTTATTCCTACCTGGATAAGAAATCTTTTTATGGCAGTCTTCCAAAGCAACCACCTAACCTCAACTTAAAAAAACATCAGCAATAAAGAACCTCCTAGTCTATCTGCATCATTTTATAGGTGAAAAAACTGAATCCTAACTATGTTAAGCACTCAATGTCACCAAACCACAAATCTGAAAAAAATCTAGGAAGACTTTTTCAAACAGAAAATCTTATTTTACCCTTCTGTAAATGTGGGAGGCAGTGAGGACATTTGTTGGAAAGATCGGATGAATTAATGTAGTCCAGGTAGTTTGCATTCTGATGACTGAAATAAATCCAAGGACAAACCTTAGTAAGCCCAGAAGAAGAGACAGTTGACATGTTCATTAGACAATCTTTCCCAGGTATCTTATATATTAAGTAACTCTTTGGCAGGTATTGTATCCCAGTCAATTCATGATTGAATTCACAAATAAGTGGCTGTAGCACTTGGAGACTGTTAATAGAATATAGAGTCACATGCTTGAGAAAGCAAGATTGAGAAGAGAAATTACCATATTTCTGTATGAATTTGAGAAATAGACTTTTATTCTACTTTCCACATGACTCCTTGTCTCATTTTTTCAGCTATAATTTCTCCCACACCCAGAAAATTACCTTAAATCAATTAATGAATAAATAAAAAAAAGTTTATATGCAAAGAACTATGTTAAGCACTAGGGATACAAACAGAAAAAGAAGATGGCCTCTATTTTCAAGAAGGTCACATTCATTATAATAGGGAGACATAATGCATATAGGCAGCACTCATGGTCCTTTGGGTATGGACCCAAAACAAATAGTAATGCATCATCTTAAATATAATCTCCAATGAAAAATTATCATACCCATTTCTGATTGAACCATTTGACAGAACTCCCCTATTACTATTGAGAATGCCAATGCTCTTCACAATTCCTCAAGCCTACAACCTCAGGAGCTGTCCTGATTCTCATCCATAGCTTAATAACTTCTCTCATATCTGTCTTATTCTCTTTATCCACATAATCTCCATTATAGTTCAGACTCTCCTGACTTCACATCTAAACTATTGCAGTAACTTCCTATTTGATCACCCTGTCTCAAATCTCTTACCACTCCAATCTGTCCTACACATAGTGACCAACTCAATAAACTCCATTGCCTCTCTAATACTGAGAGACCTGTTTGTCATTTAAAGCTTTTCACCTGCCCACTTCTTACATTTCCATTCCTCTTATATAGTATTTCCCTCTCTATACTCTATAATTCAGGTATATTAACCAATAGTACTTGCTATTGCTGCTCACATGGCAATCCATCTCCTGGTCTCCATGACAATGTACTTCCTGTTCCTTAAATTAAAATGTTCTTACTCTTCACTTTTTCTCAGAGATGTGCTGGTAAATATTTAACAACTGGCTTTCTGGAGGATTAGAAAAAAGAAGTGTATATATACCAGATATAGTTTTAAATTTAAACTACATCATTAACATTTTCTACCAGTTTCTTAATTCTAGAAAATCAACAGTAAATAAAGCTCTGATTTATAGCTTTTGTCAATTTCTAAGGTATAAGTGTTTCAGCATTAGACATTTAACAATCAGTTCTCAAGAAATAATTCAGTCTAGCTTTAGGAGAGTTTTGCCTTCTTTTGAATATCTCCATTTTCTTCAATACTCTGCATATGCAGGATTTTCTACATGAAAACTTTTCTGATTACTTCCAGTTGCTACTACAACTTTTTCTCAAACTACATTGCATTTGTTATTATTATATTAAATTATGTTCTATTTATATTTATATATGCAACTGTTAAAATATTAGCTCCTTGAGAACAATGACTGATTCCCTATGGTCAGTGCATCACTGGTGTTTAATCATTTCATATCAATTCATTAATTGATTGATATTGACTTTCTATCTCTAACTCATATACATAGGGACCCTATGTATGGCCTGAATGGAAAATCCTCTTCGTTATTAAATGACATCATTTTGGGCCAATCAAGAAAAGTAAGCTACAAAAGTGCCTTCTTTCAAGCCCTATCCTTAAGGTAAATTGGCTATTGGATGAATTATTTTTATTTTTAAGGTTCAGGAGATGGTACCTGCCCTTTTATCATATATACCATTAAGCAATGACCTTGTATGGCATGTTGTAAGAAAAAAAATGATTCAATTAGATGTCAAAGTCACTGAAAAAGTAAAGTCACTTTAAAGTCTGAGGAAAAAAAATAGTAAAATCTTAAAGAGAGCATGAGTATGAGAGTTCAGGTTGCTAAGCCGTAAGGTGCTATATAAAGTCTTCTTTTTTCATAATTAATGCTGCTCTTAACAACAAAAATCTTAATTGTATGTAAGTTAAGCTATGCTTTCCAAGACTATCTTCTTACTAAAAATTAAGGTAAATTTTTTCCTTCCTATCTCTAGATGGGTTCAAAAATTCTTGTGCTCCATGAGCCAGATCCTTCTGTACTCAGAAGAACGCTCTAGGGCAAGAGAAAATTCCAAACCATAAGTACTGCAAGGAATCTGAGGCTCTGCACTAATCTCCCTGGGATAAGCTGTTGCAGCAAATTCTTTCCCAGGTTAGTAAAAAGGCTTCAGGCCCCATGAGAACAGGTGCTCACTTGACCTAAGTGTCATGTGCATCCATCTAATATATCACATTTGCCTAAGGGAAATATAGCCTCCTTCATCCTACAGTAAAGAAGCAATGACAGAGGAAGAATAGCAAGCTCACTGAGAGAGGATCCCAAGTCTTTTTTTTCCCCAATACACGTGAAGAGGGTGTGACCTCCACTGAGGTGGAAAAGAACTACTTGTGATGGTGTACTTCATCTCAGTCCTAAGTATGGCCTATATTTGGAAGGTGCTTTTATTCAGAAGACTATGAAATTAAATCTTTGCAGGCTAACCGAAGACCCTGACTGGCTTTGAAGAGGGACAGAAACATGGATAGCTTTAAACAAAAGCTAGTTTATATGGCAAAAGAACTCATCCAGTCACAATTCTGAAAATCAACTAGGAGTGTAATCTTAGGCAAGTTTCCATCTCTCTGAGTTTCAGCCTCTTCACCTGTAAAATAAGAGGCTTGAATCAGAATATAATCACTAGATGATCTCTAAAGTCTCTTCAACATCTAACATCCTATGTGCCTCTGGGAGGATTAATGCTCTAAAGGAATATTAATTCCTATATACCTTAGTGTGAATTAATTTAGTTCATCAGAAACTTAAGGAAGTTTTAGGAAATTTAAGTTTTTAATGAGGGATGTTGCTGAAAATGAGGGATATTTAAAGATATAGTTATAAAAAGTACAAACATACCTTTCCTGGGTTGGGGATAAGATGGACATATTCTTCCCAAGGCTACTTCCATTTCTGGGGAAAGTGGGCTTATATTTAAATTAGCTCCAAATTCACCTCCAAATGCAGTCTAGCTAATAGATGAATGAAGCTGAAGCTCAACTATTGCTGGACTGGATGATACTTCAGGGCTTCTTTTTTCACTGGAAGTCCTGACATGGGCTCCAATTCCTAAACTTCTAGTGGCTTTCTCTTCTCATTTTTTAAAAGTTATAGTTATTTTCAATCTTCTTTGTCTAAAATCAGGAAAAACCAAAGATAAAAGAGAGAATGAAGTAACAAAAGAGCTGGACACTTAATTTCTTGCTCTGAAAAGTAAAAAAACAAAACAAAAACAAAAACAAACAAACAAACAAACAAACAAAAAAACTGGCGGCCATTTTCCATGCAAAAACCTACAATACCACATCCTCTTTTCTTGATTGCCTGCTAGATGGGAAAGAGAAAGGGAATAAAATTTTTGAAGATGTGGTAGAGAGGAATCTTTAATATTAAAAAAGAGGATATAAAGCTTATGATTTCACTATTTTGTAAAAAATAAATAAATAAAAACAATTCCAGTTCCTCTTCTAGATCCCAACTTTGCCCTAAGCAACCAAAATCTAAACTCTTCTTAAGCAATTTGACTAAGTGACCCTTGAATGGAGGTCATGAGAAAAGAAGTTTGTCATTAACAATCACTGTCACAAACCTGGATCATTGTCAGCATGGGAAATAACAACAACTCTCACACTGTTTGAGTTTTTTGTGTGAAATTATCAATTAGCTGATCATTTCCACATCTAATAAAAGCTTTACAAGTAAATGATATAGAAAACACTGCAATTAAGCAAAGTGAAAACAAAAATAATTATGAGTGAACAATGTTCCAAAGGATTTCATAGACTCAGGGATCCAGGTTGAGTATATAGGTTTATGAGGGAATATTTATATGGGAACAATGTGTGAGCCATGGTATGTTACAGGGAATATTTATAGGTATAAGGGAGAAATTATATATGTCTGTGTGTATGATTCTTTGTGTTTCTGTAAGGGATTATATGTGGGTCATGATTGTATGTATGTTGGTAAAAATTGTGTTTATATAAGGAACTGCATTTATGTGTTGGTAAAAGGAAGGGAAGAATATATAGGTATAAGGATATTATATATGTGTTTGTCAGGGAGTAGGGAATACTTGTCTTTTCCCTATATCCCTGCCTTTCAATCATTGCTCCCACTCATTCTCTTTGTATGTCTCTGTTTTTCTTTTTCTCTCTTTCTTTTTGTCTCTCAGACTTTCAGTTTCTCTCTGTCTGTCTCTGTCTCTGTCTCTCTCTGTCTCTGTCTCTCCTCTCTCATTCTCCTTTTATTTCTGTGTGTCTCCTATTCTTCCCTCCTTTTTACCTCTCTCTCTCTCTCTTCTCTCTCTCTCTCTCTCTCTCTCTCTCTCTCTCTCTCTCCTATTCCTCCTTCATTCCATTTATCTTTCTCTCTATCACTTTATCTCTCCATCCTCATTGCTGCAAGAGAAGAAGAAATTTTCTCTCCTTGAAAAGCCAAGACTTCCATGGTAACCATTTCCTATTCTGGAAACTATGGATAATTATGATATTCTTAAAGATGGCAGATTTGGTAGTGGCAGTAAAGGGAATTCTACTAGAATTATTATTGGAACTTGTTGGCAGTTGTTCTCTGCTAACCATAATCACCATTCCCTTCTAGGTCCATTTATTCCAACAACAACAGCAATGGTGGCAGCGGCAGCAGCAACAACAACAATAACAATTGACATTACTATAGTATTTATATCTTGTAAAGAACTTTATATACATCATCTAATTTAATTCTCAGATTAACCCTAGGATCAAAGTGATATCCTTATTCTGATTTTATGGATAAGAAAACTGAGGTTTAACAAAGTAAAATGACTTGCCCATATATCTTGGTAAATTTTTGAGGCAAGATCAAATCCATGGCTTCCCAACTCAGACCAGCATGTTATCCACTTCATGCTGATCACCTTCAAGAAAAATTCCTTGAGAAACCTCACCCTGTTGAATATAATTCAGTTCCTAATCAGAACATAGCATTTTATTGCATATATTCTTTCATTAGAGACATTGTAGTGTAATGAAACATCCACCACAAACTTTTCATGTGATCTTTGGCAAATTATGACCTGTCTCAGAACTCATTTTCCTCATCTATTAAAATATGGAATTGACTTGGTGATTTCTAAAGATCCTTCTATTTTTTTCAATTTCCTTCAAGCTGCAATATTCCATCTAATAAGCTTCCTTTCAACTTTCATAGATAGAAAGATAAAGCATGTATTACACAATTTCTGCCAGACACTGTGCTAAATGATGGGAATACAAATAGAAGCAAATAAAATGGTCTCTGACCTCAAGAAGTTTATGTTTATAAAATCATGCCCCACATATAATCCTTTACAGAAACAAAAAAAATTCATACACAGAGGCATACCAACATATAAACACAGTTCTTGATATATACACAATTTTTATCAACATATATATATAATCATGCCCACATATAATCCCTTACAGAAAGACAAAGATGGAGGAGATGATACATAAGGGAGAGGCAGAAAAGTTCAGGTTGAGAAAATAGAAGAGACAGTATAATGTAGTGATGGCAAGGAAGTGAGTTGAAGATCTCAATTCAGATATAAGATCAAGTGAAAGGGGATCAGAGAATAGGTGAGTTCTAGGTGCTTAGAACAAAGCTTCAGTGAGGGGAGATCTACATTAGAGATGTCAAAGACAAGTCCAGACTTGTAGCCAAATTACAAAGAAATTGGGAAAGATTTAACAAAAGAAATAAAATATAATAAAATATAGATATTACATTTTAAAACTACCTCAACATGTGCACTCAGGGATCCTAATTAGGATTAGTGGTCCACTTTTCTATGTGTTTGACATCATTGGTATAGAGGATGGCCCAAGAGGAGAAGAAATAGCAGGGAGATAGCTAGGAATAATATTCTATATTGTTTCTTCTCTATCTACAATTTTAAAATTTCTCATTTTACATTCCATATTTTATTATTCCTTACTCTTCTATGTAAAATTTTAATTATTGAGACCAGGGGCTCTTTATAGATGTCATCTTTGAAGACACAGCACTTAGAATAATACCTTTTATATAGGTTAGTAAATACTTATTGAATTGAATTGTATTTAATTAAAATCTAATGCTACTATTCATGGAACTTATACAAAAATTGATCATATAAAAACTTCAAATTCAAATGCAGAAAGACAGAAATAATAAATGCATCCTTTTCAGATCACAATGCAATGAAAATTACATTCAACAAAAAAAAAACAGGGAAAAATAGATTTAAAAAAATTGGAAACCAAATAACCTCATACTAAAGAATGATTGGGTGAAACAGCAAATCATAGACATAATTAATAACTTCACCCAAGAAAATGACAATACTGAGATGTCATTCCAAAATGTGAGGGATGCAGCCAAAGCAGTAATAAGGGGAGATTTTATATCTCTAGATACCTACTTGCATAAAATAGAGAAAGAGAAAATCAATGAATTGGGCTTGCAACTAAAAAAGCTAGAAAAGGAACAAATAAAAAACCCCAGTCAAACACTAAACTTGAAATTCTAAAAATAAAAGGAGAAATTAACAAAATTGAAAGTAAAAAAAAAAAACCTATAGAATTAATTAATAAAAGTAAGAGTTGGTTCTATGAAAAAAACAACAAAATAGATAAACCCTTAGTAAATCTAATTTAAAAAGGAACAAGGAAAATCAAAATGTTATTCTTAAAAATGAAAAGGGAGAACTTGCCACCAATGAAGAGGAAATTAGAGCAATAATTAGGAGTTACTTTTCTCAACTCTATGCCAATAAATTCGATAACTTAAATGAAATGGAAGAATACCTTCAAAAATATAGCTTGCCCAGATTAACAGAGGAAGAAGTAAATTGGTTAAACAATCCCATGTTAGAAAAAGCTATTAATCAACTCCCTAAGAAAAAATCCCCAGGACTAGATGGATTTACATGTGAATTCTACCAAACATTTAAAGAACAATTATGAAGTCCAGGATAGCTCCCTGGAGGCCTCAGGGACAGCTAGAGTCAGGATAAGCAAAAGTTCTTAATCTTTAAGGGGAGGAGTGAAGGAGATGGACAAAACTGCCAGGAGTTTTGCCAAGGATCTAGAGTTCAGAGTCTCCAAACTTTTCTCCTCTCCATACTGAGATCAAGTGAGTCTGGCTCATTTCATTCTACTCTCTAATGCCTCCTATGATTATCGGTATACACCCAAAGATCGAGCTGGCACAGAATAGTGAGAAAGGCTATTTTCCCAAGCATATGCTGATAGAGTTATTGTCCAATAGGTAATTTGCCTTAAGTGCTTGGTTGTCTGATTCAAGCATACCTTTTAAGAGTTTCAGCCCTTTACAAACAATTAATTCCAATGCTATATAAACTATTTGAAAAAAATAGGGATTGAAGGAGTCTTACCAAATTCCTTTTATGACACAGACATGGTACTGATACCTAAACCAGGTAGGTTGAAAACAGAGAAAGAAAATTATAGACCAATCTCCCTAATGAATATTGATGCTAAAATCTTAAATAAAACATTAGCAAAAAGATTGCAGAAAATCATCCCCAGGATAATATATTATGACCAAGTAGGATTTATACCAGGAATGCAGGGCTGGTTCAATATTAGGAAAACTATTAGCATAAGTGACTATATCAATAACCAAATTAAAAAAAATCATATGATCATCTCAATAAATGCAGAAAAAGCATTTGTTAAAGTCCAACATCCATTCCTAATAAAAAACTTGAGAGATAGGAATAAATGTATTTTTCCTTAAAATAGTTAGGAGCATTGATTTAAAATCATCAGTAAGCATCATATGTAATGGAGATAAACTGGAAGCATTCCCGGTAAGATCAGGAGTGAAACAAGGATGCCCATTATCACTGTTATTATTCAATATTGTATTAGAAATATTAGCTTCAGCAATAAGAGTTGAGAAAGAGATTAAAGGAATTAGAATAAGTAATGAGGAAACCAAATTATTACTCTTTGCAGATAATATGATGGTATACTTAGAGATCCCAGAGACTGTACTAAAAAGTTATTAGAAATTATTCATAACTTTAGCAAAGTAGCAGGATACAAAATAAATCCCCATAAATCCTTAGCATTTTTATACATCACCAACAAAATCCAACAGCAAGAGATACAAAGAGAAATTCCATTCAAAATAACTGTTGACAGCATAAAATATTTGGGAATCTATCTACCAAAGGAAAATCAGGAATTATATGAGCAAAATTACAAAAGACTTTCCACAGAAATAAAGTCAGATCTAAATAATTGGAAAAATATTAAGTGCTCTTGGATAGGTTGAGTGAATATAATAAAGATGACAATACTACCTAGACTAACCTATTTATTTAATGCTATACCAATCAGACTCCCAAGAAACTATTTCAATGACCTAGAAAAAAAAATAGCAACAAAATTCATATGGAAGAACAAAAGGTCAAGAATTTCAAGAGAACCAATGGAAAAAATCAAATGAAGGCGGCCTAGCTATACCTGATCTAAAACTATATTATAAATCAATAATTACCAATTTGGTATTGGCTAAGAAATAGATTAGTTAATCAGTGGAATAGGTTAGGTTCACAAGACAAAATAGTCAATAACTATAGCAATCTAGTGTTTGAAAAACCCCAAAATCCCAACTTTTGGGATAAGAATTCACTATTTGACAAAAACTGCTGGGAAAACTGGAAATTAGTATGGCAGAAACTAGGCTCACACTTAACACCATACACCAAGATAAGATCAAAATGAGTCCATGGTTTAGGCATAAAGAATGAGTTTATAAATAAATCAGAAGAACATAGGATAGTTTACCTCTCAGACTTGTGGAGGAGGAAGGAATTTGTGACCAAAGAAGAACTAGAGATCATTATTGATCACAAAATAGAAAATTTTGATTATATCAAATTCAAAAGCCTTTGTACAAACAAAACTAATGCAAACAAGATTAGAAGGGAATCAATAAACTGGGAAAACATGTTTACAGTTAAAGATTCTCATAAATAGAGAATTGACTCTAATTTATAAGAAATCAAACCATTCTCCAATTGATAAATGGTCAAAGGATAGGAACAGACAATTTTCAGATGATGAAATTGACACTTTCTACTCATATGAAAGGGTGTTCCAAATCACTATTGATCAGAAAAATGCCAATTAAGACAATTTTAAGATACCACTACATACCTGTCAGATTGGCTAAGATGACAGGAAAAGATAATGATGAATGTTGGAGGGGATGAGGGAAAACTGGGACATTGATGCATTGTTAGTGGAGTTGTAAACGAATCCAACCATTCTGGAGAGCAATTTGGAATTATGCCCCAAAAGTTATCAAACTGTTCATATCCTTTGATTCAGCAATGTTACTACTGGGCTTATATCCCAAAGAGATACTGAAGAAGGGAAAGGAACCTGTATGTGCCAAAATGTTTGTGGCAGCCCTTTTTGTAGTGGCTAGAAACTGGAAAATGAATCAATGCCCATCAATTGGAGAATGGTTGGGTAAATTGTGGTATATGAATGTTATGGAATATTATTGTTCTGTAAGAAATGACCAGTAGGATGAATACAGAGATGCTTGACGAGACTTACATGAACTGATGCTAAGTGAAATGAGCAGAACCAGGAGATCATTATACACTTCAACAACACTGTATGAGGATGTATTCTGATGGAAGTGGATATCTTTGACAAAGAGAAGATCTAATTCAGTTCCAGTTGATCAATGATGGACAGAACCAGCTACACCTAGAGAAGGAACACTGGAAAATGAATGTGGACTACTTGCATTTTTGTTTTTCTTCCCAGGTTATTTTTACCTTGTGAATCCAATTCTTCTTGTGCAGCAAGAGAACTGTACGGATTTGCACACATATATTATGTCTGGGATATACTTTAACATATTTAACATGTATAAGATTGCCTGCCATCTAGGGAAGGGAGTGGAGAGAGGGAAGGGAAAATTTGGAACAGAAGTGAGTGCAAGGGACAATGTTGTAAAAAATTACCCATGCATATGTTCTGTCAATAAAAAGCTATAAAAAATAAATAAAATAAAATCTAATGCTACTAATTACATTTTTTCACTATTTGGGGTTTGACTTGTTTCTATCACCCAGTCTATAAAATTCTTTGAGAAAGGAGATATATGTTATTTTTATATTCCTATAATATAATATATAACTTTAAACTTGTTGGATGTCAATAAATACTGAATGAATGAATGGGTGAGTGGATGGATAGATAGATTAAAATATTCTCTCTTCCCATACATGAAGTATGCATTATCTTACCTTTCTGATGATAATGCTCCTGAACAGGAGTTTTTTGGTGAAGCCTTTTCCATGTTTACTGTTCATCTATACCAGTTGCTCAGACCTGATACTATGTCATTAAAGAGGTATTTATTTCCTGACCTCTGTCTTTCTGGATGACATTCCTCTGATTCTCTGGTTCTAATCTTAAATTGTATGACTTTTGTTTATATCACTCACCTGTAAAATATGTCATTAGGGGAGAAATGCACGTACATGCAAATATAAACATACTCAGATAAAATGTGTAAAGTAAATGCCAACTATTATTGCCATTATATATAGGCACAAGTGTCCACAGAGGCCCTCCAATATCTGTATATCAATATATCATAGTCAGTGATTTGAGATTACTAATAAGGGAGCTCAAATTTCATCTTTTGATTATCTTAGTTATTTAAGACTTAGATGGATTAAGTGACTTGCCCAATGTCATACAAAGGTGGGATGGGTCTGTAACACTATGGAAAAATTACTGGATTTTCAGTAAGAAGACAGAGATTTAAGTCCTCACTCTTTTTTTTTTTATTTCCCATATAACTTTGAACAAGTCACATAATTTCTCTGATCTCCAGGATCCTCATCTAAAAAATTGAAGTGGGGAGAGAAGAGAAGACGATTATATTTTTCTCTCAAGGAACTTACATTCCAATTAGAGCAGATAACATATATAAGAGAGGAATGACCAGAAATAAGAAGTTTAGTTTTAAAAGTTACCTGATTGGTGAATAAAATATAGAAAATATATTGATACAATTGCTCTAGTAATGGTACCCATACAAATCTGTTATATGGTCCCACAACTAGAAGTTTGGAAGTGGCAGATGAGTCCCAAATAGAATATGTTTAGTGGAAAGATTATAGTCACAAAGCATGACTAGAGATGTCCTGACATAGTGGAAAGCATAAAACACTCATTTGTTAGGAGGTTAGGGACTCAGATTGGGAATTCTGGAAATATGACATTCTTCTGGGCATGGGCTTTGCTACCAACAACACGGCAACTGGTTAGGAGATGGCCTGGGAATAATGAATCATTTCATACATAGACTGTTCTCACACATGCATGCACACACATGCCCCCCATCTACAATTTGAAAAATAAATACCTATCACCTTGTTCATAGACAAAAGGGGGGGGATAAGCAGGAAACACACATAAGTGTGACATTACCCAAATGGCAGGAGACTAGACCCAGTACATATTGAGGATAAAATTCCCAAATCCTGGGGCATCAGCTGAAGTTCCACAATTCCTGCTTTGAAATAAACCTTTATTTTTTTTAAAAGAACTCTAACTACAGACAATGACTTTAATCAATAATATGCATAGACGGAAAGAGAAGGAAGTCTGAGGGGCCACTAAAAACTGAATTCTTTGATCTCTACTGGAACCATGGCTGAATTCTTCAACCTTTTTAAACAATTGAATCTCTATGTATTTTCAGGAAAAAATAATTATAAAAATTAATTATAACTCTGAGATCAAATGTAACATTTAAAAAATCATCTCAGCAGAATCTATGCACATGTATACACATCTATATATGATAAAATGTTACAGCCCTCTATAAATGCATCCAAATATCTGATTTCCAAACCATGGTTAAAAGGAAGACCTGTTAAATGGAAGATGAAAACTAAGGGGAAGATATTTGGAATGAGAGACAACATTCAATTTTGGAACTAGAGGACCTGGGTTTGAGTTTCATCTCTGCTGCAAACTATTGTAATCTTGATCATAGAATCACTTAATTAAAAAGCATTTATTAAGTGCATATTATGTGCCAGGGCCTACACTAAGTCATAAAGATACAAAGCTGAAACCTGAAACACATCCTCAATGAACTGATAATCTATTATTCTACTAAAGGACCAATATGTCCACACACACTTGCACTTACAGATACACACACATACATACATACACACAAACATATACATATATATATATATATATACACACACACACATATATATAGTATGTATATATGCATGTGTACATATATGTATGTGTGAATATGTGTGTGTGTATTTACATATATATAAAACACAAAATAAATTCGAGGTAATTTTTTTTGTTGTTGTGGTGTTAGAAGCTAGAAAGAAATCACAAGGGTGAATCATGTAATAGGTAGTTTTTAAATTGAGTTTTGGGGAAAATAAGGTATTCTAAAGGCAGAGGTAAGGAGGGAATAATTCATGCAAAGGGGAGATCAAGTGGCAAATATGAGGAACACCATGTCCTATATGACTGGATCACAGAGTGTGGGAAGGGGAGTCATATACAACACAGTTAAAAAGATGAATTTGGAGTCAGGATGTGAGAGCTTGAAAAACCAGGCAGAGGAGTCCATATTTGATCCTAAGACAATAGGGAGGCTTTAGAATTTACTGAATTGGGCAGTGACATGGTCAGATCTTTTTTTTTTTTTTAAATAAGTCAATTTGGCAAGTATGTGGAGGATGGATCGAAGTGGAGAGATATTTGAATAAAAAAGACCAATGAAAAGGCTTATTTCAATTGTCCAAGAAAGAAGGAATGAGCCTGTGAACTAGAGTTAGTAGTTATATCAGTAGAAAGAAGAGAATGTCTGTGAGTGATTAATCACTTCATTTACATGCATTTATTAAGCATCTATCAAGTGCTAAGCCCTCAGGAAAGAGGTAAAATAAAAGTATCAATCTCTCTTCATAAGGAACTTAACAATAAAAAAACAAGGACCTATGTGTCTACTAAACATATATGAAGAGAAGAAAAACAAACTTTGATATGTAGAAGTTTGAGGGGAAGAGCATTAGCAAGCAGTTCAGAGGATCAGAAATGGATTTATATAGAAGGATGAACTTAATAAACTTGAGGAACTCATGAAAGAAAGGAATAATTCTCTGGGATACAGGAGGAAAGGGAGTATATTCTAAATATTGGTACTAAAAATTGCAAAGGTGCAGAGATGGGAAATGAACTTTTGAATGTTAAGAACAGCAATAAGGTCATATTAACTAGATCACAAAGGACTGAAAGGAAAGTATTATCCATTAACATTGGAAAGATAATCTAGGACAAGATTGTGAAAGGTTTAAAAAGTTAAAGAGAAGAATTTATATTTGATTCTAGAAGCAATAATACAATGAGGTTTGTTGAGTGGTGGTAGAGGTGACATCAGTCTTTAAAGAATATAACTTTGACAGTCATATGGAGGCTAAGCTGAAATGGGAAGAGACAAGGCAGAGAAAACAATTGCAAAGACCTTTAGAGTGATCCAAGTGAGATGTTATAAGAGACTGAACTAAGTGTGAGTGAGTAGAGAGTAGGGCTCAAATTGAGAAATTTTGCATATATGAGAACATTTATCAAATGATTACATCTCTAGGTCAAAAAAAATGAGAAGTGAAGGATAATGCAAAGGTTCCAAATCTTAGAAACTGAAAATATCCTGGAACAAAAAAAAGGAAATCTGGAAGTTTGGAATAGGAGTGATTTGGTGAAGGTTAAGAAGGTAATGAGTTCTGTTTTGGAAAGGATGAATTTCTCTCACATATTCATTTTCAAATATAATATAGGTAAGAGGTGATGAGAAACTGAAGGTTAGGAGAGACATTGCATCTGGATGCATAGATTTGGAGGTCATCAGAACAGAGATAATCAAATCAAGGGAGATGATAAATTGTGTGTCTGTGTGTGTGTGTGTGTGTGTGCGCGCGCGCGCGCACATGCACACATGTATGTGTATGCATGCATGTACACACACATGCATGAGAGATAGAAGCAGACAGACCCAGAAACAGAGAGATGAGAGAAATAAAATTTGATGAATTATTTCATATGAGAGCTGATTGAGAATTAGGATTTTAAAATAATCATGAATTTGCAACCCAGAAGAATGTTGATATCCTTGGTAGAAATAGACAAGTTCATAAAAGGTATAGGGTAGGAGAAATTCTGATGAGCTCTGTTTAGATATGTTACTTTAGAGAGGCCTATGACATATCAGTTTTAAATATACAATAGGCTATTGGAAACTAGAATTCAGCAGAGAGACTAGGATTAGTTATATAGTTCTGGGAACAAAATACATAGAAATGCTAATTAAACCCATGGGAACTAAAAAGTTCCCCAAATGAGAGATTGATGAAGAAAAGGAGTACAGTCATCAAGCCACTCAGTGAACTTGAGTTTCTTAACCTTTAAAATGAAAGTGTTAGACTAGATATCAGAAGTATTTTTCTGAAAAAAAGATTGTTGAAAAGAACTATCTATCCAGATGTTCATAGATATCTTTCTGCAAAAGGATTGTGACTTTTTAAATCAACTGTGGAAACTAATACAGTAGAAATTCCCTATGTAGCTGAGATGGCCTTGCATATTTTCTCTGACTCTCTGATTTTTGTTCCTCTGCTTTAAAGAATTTTTCCTGATACCTCTCTATTAATAAAAGTTTAACTTCAAAGTTATCTATTGTGCTTAGAGATCTCAAACACTGGCTAATATTGTTGGAACAGAGTATCAGACAGTTTCCATGCTAGTGATATAGTCAGTATACTGTCTCAGAAAGGCCTTTTCATCAAAGACTCACCTCTTCTGAAAAATTGACCCCCAACCTCACTCCAGTCACTGGGGAAGGACCAAGTAAAGTTATATGAGTACATGGACACCCAGAGGGAGAAAAAAAGTAGAAAAAATAATCAATCCCTTTGACCACTTGCCAAAGGTCAGAATTCTAGAAGAGATGGATAAAAATGAAGCCACATCAGAGGAGGCTCCTGAAGATCCAAATGAAGTTAGCCTTTCCATTCATATGGATTACAAGCTCATGAATCTGGTTAAGAATTACAAAAATCTGTCAAGAGGCTCCTTAATACAGTTGTCTTATAAGTAATAAACTTAATAAGTTAAATAAACAAAAAAGTCATTATATAGCATCTACTAAGTGTCAGACACTATGCAAGTGTTTTACAAATATCATTTTATTTTATCCTCATAATAACCCTGGGAGGATTAATTATTATCCCCATTTTACAGTTCAATAAGATGATGGAATCATAGAAGTGACTTATTCAAGGTCTCAAAACTAGTAAGGGTCTGAAACTGAATTTGAAGTCAGTTTTTTTCTGACTCCAGGCCCAGTGCTCTATCTACTGCCCAAACTTATTGCAAAACGATTATCAATAGACACAGATCTTTCCTCTTCTTTAATCTCCATCTTACACTTTCTGACAAATACACAATCGTTTCACATTAAAGCCCTACTGGGTCCAGGTTTGCTGACCATGGTGCTGAAATTGCCTCTTCCATAAAGCTCACCAAAAGCACAGCTCTTTATCCTTTGAGATCTTATAGCACTGATTGTCCAAGAGAATCTAGGTTACATCCCCAGTATCTAAAAAAGTGCTATTTCTTTATTTTTATTTAATTGGTAATTCATTTTACTTAATAAATGTTTAGTTAAGTTGAATCCCCACCACCTATGAAATACATAACTTTTCCTCCAGTGTTGTTAGTTCTATTTATATGTGTGTCAAACCTGTATCTTTAAGAAGAATATGAGTTCCCTTACTTTACAAAAGTGGATTGGATTTTTAAAAGAAGAAAAAGATATCACTCCCCATTCCCTTGAAATCTACCAGATAAATGATCATATATTCAACTTATGATTAGTTCTTCTCTGGGTTCTACTCAAGTGTTATTCCTCAAGAGAATTGAGAAAGAATTTTAGTTCCCATAATGCTTTCCAAAGTATTATCTTAATTAAGATTAATCTCTTTAGGAATTTTCTATGGATGACTGTCATTCCATTATAATAAGCATATATCCTTAATGTAGATAATAAGATTGCTTTTCCCTTTTGTTATTGTAGAATAGAATAGACAAATCAAGGGTCTATATTTTAATGCTTGTCAGATTATAGTTAGAAACTCTTCCTTTAATATTTACCCCAAAGAAAAGATAACTTTATTGGGGGAAAGGAGAATAGTAGGGAATAATTAATGTTTAATTATGTCCAATAAATTATCTTGAAATGTAGGGTCATATTTCCATCCAAGCCTTCAAACCATGATTGCTTCATCCTGATGTGGGTATTTTGTATTTTTATCTTGTGGGAGGGGATCCTCATAAATTCATTAAAATTTATCTCTACTCCAATGTTTTTTTAAAACTCTTTAACAATAACATGAGTATAGGTCTTGGGAAAACAGTCAATGGTTACTATTTAAAATGCCCAGTAAATGTGTTTAAGGGTGCAAGGGGTCACAGTTGTAATTCATTGTGACAAATCAGACTCTATCTGCTGAAAAGGATGTAAGAAATAGTTACATATCTGAAAAACCCAAGTTCCTGCAACTTTCAGTCCTTTTATCTAAAAGTTAGAGGAAAATGTGAAAGAGTGCCAGTTAGGAAACAAAGAGTCCCTGGTTTTGAATCCTGGCTGTTCCAGAATGAACATAGGTAAGTTCCCTTTCCACTTGATGGCCGTTTCTTTGCCTAGAAAGAGATACTGATGTTCAAATGATTGCTAACTTTCTTAATATCCCCTATTTGTCATTGAGGATTCAAACTCAGATCCCTTTTCTCAGAGATAAGTACTCTTTCAAGTTTCAAGGAAGTCAAGACCCAGAGAGAAGTTCTTGTCCAAGATCACACATAAATTAGTGACAAAATCAGAACTGGAACCAAGATCTCTTGGCTCTTTGTGCAATGTTCTTTTAACATGTTTGTTTTTGTGCTTTTTAGTAAAATAAGATACCTTGGTATAGTATAAAGAATCCTGGGTTTTGCATCACAAGAACTGGGTTTGAATATTGTTTCAGCCTCATTTTGTGTCCTTTGTCAAATGATTTGAATCTCAGAGCTTTAATTTCCTTATCTATAAAATTTATAAAATGAAGGGATGATCATTAAGGTCTCATATAACTCTATTCCTTTACATACATGATATTCCCAGACTCCAATCTAATTTGTGTCTTCTTAAAATCATATATGTTAGACCATGAGAAATTGAATATTCACACATAAAATGTAAAATTTTAGATCAAAGAGTATTATAAATCATTTAATATAATCTTAAAATATATAGAAAGAGAAACAAGCTCACAGAGGTCAATGCCTTAACTAAGTTCACAAAGTCATGTAATAACAAAAGTGAAACTAGAATTTAGATCTTCTGAGCCTATTAAATGCTGTAATTATAAGACATATTTGGCTGTCCTTTCGATTCTGTTTCTGACTCTGTCTGTCTGTGTTTCAGATTCTCTCTGTCTGTCTCTTTTTTTCTCTCATTCCATATCTGTTAAAACAAACAAACAAATATAGATTCTATATCCCGATCAATGAACAACCCATGGGGAAATTCTGAACAAGGTCAATGTATCTTCACTATTTTGTTTTGTAGATTTGCAATCCCCCTTTTATTAAACTCACTTTCCAAGTGCCCAGAGTTCCAGCCAGGCATTTCTTCTCCTATCCACTACCAACTGCTCTCCAAGGAGCAAAAACAAAGAAACTGGAAAATTCTGAGCTACTTAGCTACCTTGTGAATCAACCTATTTGACAGAAACATAAGGTACCTATAAGGAAGTCGTGGGAGGTAAGTCTGCAAAGGCAGACTAAGGACAGATTATGCATGGCCTTGAGTGCAAAAGAGAGAGTTAGGAATTTATCTTGAAGGCAGTTGGGAGCCTCCAAAGGGTTCTGGGCAAGACAGTGGCAAGATCAGAGATATGCATTAGGAAGATTAATTTGGCGTTGGTGTGCACTTATAGGGGAAACCATAATTTTTCCTTCTCTTGTATCACTCACATCACCTAAACTAACATGGAAAATACCCAATAAACAGTAGAAATATAGGGTTTTCTAGCTTTAAAATGATGTTAGACATCACTTAGTCCAATTCCTTATTTTACTGATAAGGAAATTAAGGTCCAGAGAGAGAAAATGTGTTTCCAAAGGCAACATAAGTAAAAATGCAATAAACATTCTAATCCATTCTCATTCTAAATCCAAGGCTCTTCCCCCATACCGTGTTGTCTCTTGTTAAATGGTTAACCCTAGACCTGCATCAACCAATTACTATCCATGAGACCTTGAACAAGTCACTTCCTTATTTTTGGATTCAGTTTCCCCTTCAGTAAAAGGAGGCAGTTGAACTCAATAATCTTTAAAATCCTTCCAAGTCTATATCCTATGATCCTATTGTTGATTCTGGAAATAAAGTACAGTGTCCTCATACTCAGAAGTCCAGTTATCAGGGAATGGAATAATTGCAACATGGCTGAATTTCAAAGATATATAGAAAGTCTTCCTTCTGGTGCTACTAAATTACCAAGCATGAATCCAAGTGCCTTTCACTTCATGAGTCATCTCACTGGTTAGTATGGATCCCACACTGCTATGCTAGCTAGATCCTTATAATCACATGGAAATGTAGACACATAAATAAACATTATCTCCTTTACTCTAACACCAACTGGGCTACCTTAGTAAACAGTCCATGTTATCTTGGAGACTATTAATTGCAGCATATGGAGAACTCCTTGTGTTGTGAAAGAATTAATGTGCTTGGAGGGGCTGTTGCTCTGACTTTTCATGTTTTCTAAATTTGTTACCTATAAGACTGAATTTCCATAAGTTTTGAAATGCAGTGTGTACCATACACTTGGAGTTCCATCAGGATAAAAAGAACTTTAGAAATGTAAGATGTTATTATTGTATTTGCCTGTGCAAGAGAAAACAGTCAAAGAAAGACAAACGGGGGGGAAAGAGAGATCTGAGATAGATGAATCCTCCCACACTCCCTGAAACCTAGAAAAATGATAAGCCAGTTTAAGAACAAATCGTAGTGAAAACTGAATGCTATAATCAGTCTTCTGTGTGGGGAAAGTTTGTGTGTGTGTGTGTGTGTGTGTGTGTGTGTGTGTGTGTTGAATACTACAGAAGAGAATTAAACTCACTAAAGGAAGAAAAGGAATTATTACAAGGAGTTATGACAAATCCATTATCTGACATTTCAAGAATATGCCTGTTAAAATAAACCTGTTAGATAAATCTGCTGAGACACTAATTAGGTCAGCATCATACCTCACTCTGGTCTTCCTTCCCTTCAGCCAATCTTTAATGATTGGATTAGCTCAGGTATGCAATAAAAGAGAAATTTAAAAAGATCTACCCACTAGCAGGGTCTTCAAATATAACCTCCTTAAAACTTAAAGTTTAATGAAAAGCAGACTAGTACTTATGTATTCATTCATTCATTCATACAAACATTAACTTCATAATGAGTCCCTTTTGTTCATTTAGATTCCTCCATTTATTTATAACAGCCATTTATGGTTAGATGAGTGATTGGCTGTTCTAATGCTGCCCAAGAATTCAGTCCATTGGGTGAATTCCTTGAAAGAACTGATCAGTCTGATGAAAAAAAGAAGTGGTCAGACAAGTTGCTTTCCATAAGAGACTGGTTAATAGTGAAAATAACCTTTCCCTCCCTCCCCAGCTTTAAAGTTCTTTTAGAGGATTTCATTTAAAAATCTCTCAACCATGGATATTAATATAATTTTCCTTCTAATATGTCTATTTATCAAGTTAAAAAATAAAGTGTTTGAAATGAGTTAGACCATATAATGATTAGGGTTATCTCTCATCTTAAAGTTAATACTGATAAACATATAGCTCAGTGTGTTATAATGTTCTTTGTCACAAGACCCTTATCTATTCAAATATTCTCCATATGTTCTACTATTATATCCCTCCAAGATTATCTTTCTGTTGGCTGAAGTCATTTGTCTGGGAACATTATTAGTCATTCTACCATCAAAGTGTAACCCATGCCCTTATCTTCCAAATAATAAACAGACATTTTATGAATAGACTATTCACTATGTTTAATTTCCTTTAAGGACATTAAATGATGAGGGGGAACCAAAAGAACTCATTATGAAAAACATAATTTCTTGCTCTAAATACTGCTCTAATTTTGTTTGAAGTTGGTCTATGGGAAAATTGAAGAAACCTTTTAGATTATTATATAGCAAATACAATTAAGGGGGGAGGGAGATATGTATTTGTGTGGTTTATAAAGTTTATTTGTATATTTCTAATGCCACAAAACATTATAAAATTATTTCTTCATTGGAACTTTTTCACAATTCCAAATAGTAGATTGGCATCTTGTCCAAAGTTACCTGTCAAATCTGTGGCAAGCCATGACTAGAACTCAGGTATAATGACTTTTGTTCTTAAAAAAAAAAGACTTTTGATTTCAAAAGTAGATTTAATCTTAGGACATGTTGTCCTTGATTGAATTTGAAATTTCTTTGCATCATCATTGCATTATAAGAATGGTATGGGAGGAAGGAGGGATATCTTCTTGCACCTTCATGTATAGTCACTTCTTTAAAGATAATAATTAATAATAATAACAATAAACATTATAAATATTTACTATCTGCCAGGGACTGTGCTAAACTCTTTACAATTACAAACTCATTTATTCTGGAAGGTAGGTGCTATTATTAAATCCATTTTTAGATGAAGAAACTGAGATTAAGTGACTTAAGAGTCATGGCTAGTAAATACCTGATCCAAATTTGAAATCAGGTCTTCCTGACTCTAGGCCCAACACTCTATCTACAGTACCAACTAGCTGTCCCCAACAGTCATATATCTGGTAAGTAGCCTTTGTTTCCAATATGGCAGATCAGATGTACCTAGATTTGAGATAGTCACTGCCAAAACCACTGTGAGTAAAAATTGGTTTAACATCTAGAGATCAAGGTTTACTGTTGCCTGATGTTCTATTCCAACTTTTAGCAGTCAACAACATTACTCATAATAACTGTTGTTATTCTGCTTCGTATTTTGACCCTCTCCACAATCTTTGTACAACAATAGTAGTAACATATATACTTCTTTCACATTCCTCTTGTGAAGCACACATCATTATCATCAACCAATAAATAGAGTCTGAGTGTCATATGTGAAAGTAACTTTCTCATAGTAACACCGCTAATTGCTGGCTTGGAATTTGAACTGATTTTTTCTTCATTATTAGTCCTGTATATTTTCTGTGCATTAACCTACTTCTTAACACCATTAGCTAATTAACAACAGAGGGGAGAAATGCTATAAAACAATAATAATAGTAATAATCAAATGGTATTTCAATTTAATAAAATCTCTTTTTTGCATTAGCCAAAAGTGCCCATGAAAGAATTCAATGACCCCCGATTTGAAATCTGTAATTAGTTTAGGATCTGGGTGATATGAGATTAATTCTAAAGAAGTTAAGTAGAGGGAAGGATAATAAAGAAAAGATAAAGAAGAAAAAGAAGGAATATGTTCATAGAACTGTAGAGTTTTATAGATCAAGGAACCTTTGAACAGTGAATGTTAGTATTGGAAGAAATCTTAGAATAGCAAATGTTATAACTGGAAAGGATCTTATATAGGATATTAGAAAAAAGAATATAAAATAGAAGATACTTTAGAAATTATCTAATACAATTTTAAACCTAAGATCTATGAACTTCTTTTAAAATATTTTGTTTGCTATATTTCAATAACCAATGTTATGTTTGTTATATTTTAATCACTAGTATGAATACACACATATAATATATATACATGTTTATGTATATTACATATACATATTTAATAGAATTAGTATGAGAAACAGTTCTTAGGTTTCACCAGACTGCCAAAAGGGTCCATGAAAGACAGAAAATGATTAAAAGTTGCTTGTAATTAATTTAAACTCTTTCATTTTTTGCATGAAGGGACTGGTCAATGAGAGATAAATCTTGGAACAGGAAAAACTTGTGTATGATCTGAAGAAAATAAAAGAAAAAAGAAAAGAAAATTTTAAAATGAAGAAAAGAAAAGAAAAAAAAATTCCAGGTTCCTGTATTACATATCACTACATACTTACTGATCCAATACTGAAAGTGTGGACAAAAGACCCTAGTTCAGAGATGCATTTTTTCCTAGATTCTGGCTGAACAGCTCCCCCAAAGACCTTTTCTTCAATATGCTGTAAGCACACAAGGAATGGCCAAAGAATATCTACATCTTCTTTCAAGTGGAAAGTTGGGCCCTCTACTTCATGTCATCATGAATTTCCAGAAGCAATCTCAAGAAAAATCTGTATGGATTTTCTGCATATGTTCCCAATATTAGCATCTCAACTGCCAGTCTTTAAAAATATATATTCTATAGATGGGGAAGCTAAGCCTAAGAAAAGGGGAAATCACTTACTTAGCATTATACATATAATAAGTAGTAAAGTAAGGAGAGGAAGACAGTTGTATGCCTCTGTTTTTCTGTGCAGGAAGAAAAGAGTTCTGCGAATTCTCACCTCATTTCCAACTAATAAGAATAGGTATTTTGGGAAATGTCAGCTTGCAAGAATAGGAGGGAAGGAGACAGTTAGCTGGATGACTATAAAATTTTGCAGGAAGACTCAATTCACTTATCCACCATCTAAAGATTCTGGGCAGACACTGAAACACTGAAGCACATTCATTTACTGACCTAGAGATGAAATTCTCCATTTCTCATTATCAACTCCAGTAGAATTCCACTCCCCTGGAGCAGTACTTGCCAACTTATTATCTCTCTTTATGCTATCTGTTTCATAAACACAGATCCATGCATAGAACCAACTCTTTTCCCCCAAAAGCCAAACTATTTTTGTACTGCACTGGGCAGAGAGTGGAGGCTCCATATGATTATAGTAAACAAAATAACTGGCATCAGTGTACTGGAAGTTCTGTGAAGGGTATAACAGGATATTTGGTGTCTAAAAGAAACCAGAATTAAAACTTCAGAATCACTATGAATGGAATAAAGTCTATAGGAGTTTAGAGTAGAGTTAAACCTGCCATTGTTGTTATTGTTGTTGTTGCTGAACTGTGTCTGTCTTTATGATCCCATGTGAAATTTTCTTGGCAAAGATATCGAAATGGTTTGTCATTCCTTGTCCAGCTTATTTTTACAGTTTGAGGAACTGAGGAAAGCATGGTTAAATGATTTATGTAGGATTACAGAATTAGTAAGTATCTGAGACCAGGTTTGAATTCACAAAGACTAACTCCAAGCCTGGAATTCTATCCTACTGAATCACCTACCACCTCCTTTATAATGGCTTTATTTATAATCCCAGTACACATGAGCTTTTTCTCTGTTTCTGTGTCTTTCATATCTCTGTATGTCTCTGTCACTATATCTCTGTATCTGTGTCTCTGTCTCTGTCTATCTTTCTCTCTCTGCCTCTGTCTCTGTCTGTGTCTGTTGTGTCTGTCTCTGTCTCTCTGACTTTCTCTCTCTCTCTCTCTCTCTCTCTCTCTCTCTCTCTCTCTCTCTCTCTCTCTCTGTCTCAACCTCCAGCTCCTGCTCACACTCCTTATACAAGCTTGGTCCCCTACTGAGTCTACTTTTCTAGCTGCTCCCCCCTCCTTTAACTCTATTTGAACCTTCTGGCTTCCTAGATCTTTAATCTTCCAACTCTTGTGATCTTAGTTTCCAATCTACCTCAACTATATACTTAAGTGATCCTCTTACTTTATACTTTCCCAACCTCCCAACCCCAAACATAGAATTGTTCCATGTGTCAAAGTTCCCAATTATGTTTCTGGTAACTAGTGATCTTGTCCTTCCTTAAATAATTACATAAATACTTCTACATTTACAAATTGAATCTCTTCTATAGAGAATGTGATAGATAAGGTTTAAGAAAAATGGAAAAGTAGGAGGAAGGAGAGTTGTGAAACACTTTAAATGACAAAAAAGTATTTTTGGAGGTAGTAGGAACTTGCTGAAGTTTATTGAATATATGTGGGGTAGTGACATGGTTGGTTATGAGATTTGGGGAAATTACTTAGAAGACTGAATGGATGATAGATTAGGATTGATAGAGACTTCAGACAAGCAGACTATTTCAGTAGTCCAGAAGTAGGTGATGAGGGAATGAAAAGGAGCCATAATACAGAATAAAAAATAGGAACCAAAGAGTGTATGGGTGTTAATTCTCAGCTCTGTCTCTAACAAACAAAGTAATCTTGAAAAAAATATTTCCTTCTACTGTGCATTGATTTTCTCTTTTATAAAATGAGGGGGTTGAATTGGATGACAGAAAAGTTTCTTTCAGTTCTAGTGTTCTAGGTTCTAGTTTCTAATAATCTGGGCCCATTGTCCCTTTAATCCTGAAACTTTTATGATTCTATGTAAATCAATAGATTTTCATTTCCACTGTCTGATATTGTGTGGGTCATTTCTAAATATTTGAGCCTTCTTTCTTGCTGTAATAGCTTTAAAGGTGTTAAAGGTGAAAGAGTGGGAACAATTCCAGAAGAAGCCTGGAAAGTTGCCCAGTGTGAAGGGGAAAAAATCTTAAAACTAGCTTTGGTTTTTAAATTTTATTCATGCATCTATTTTTAACATTCATTTAAAGACATTTGACTTCCAAATCTTTTCCCTCCCTCCTACCTTGCCTACCCATTAAAAAGCAATATGATATCAATTATACATGTGAAATCACACCAAAAAATCCATATTAGGCATGTTACAAACAAATAAATCAGGATATTAGGAAAACAATGAGGAAAAATTATGTTTTGATCTGCACTCAGAATTTACCAACTTTTTTTTCTCAAAGTGGCTACTATTTTTGATCATAGTTCCTTTGGAATTGTCTTGGAGCGTTATCTTGATAAAAGTGACTAAATTTTCCATGGTTAATCATCATTAAAATATTACTATTACTGTTGATGATGTTCTCCTGGTTTTGCTCACATCACTTTACATCAGTTCATATATATCTTTCCAGATTTTTCTGAAACCATACTGCTTCTCATTTCCTACAGCACAATATTATTCCATTATAGTTACATGGTATAACTTGTTCAGTTGAGCATCCCTCAATTTCCAAAGCTTTGCCACCACAGAAAAGCTGATATAAATATTTTTGTGTATATATATATATATATATATATATATATATATATATATAATATATATATATATATATATATATATATATTTTATCTTTTCTTTGATTTTTTGGGGTTACAGACTTAGAAGTAATATTGCTAAATCAGAGTAAGGGCAAACAGATTTATATTCCTCTGGATATAGTTCCAAATTGTTCTTTGAAATCATTGAATCAACTCATAAGTCTACCTACAGTGCAGTAGTGACACTCTTTTTCAACATACTTTGAACAAAAAACGTCATGTTAGCCTATCTGAAAATGGTGAGATGGTATCTCAAAGTTGTTTTGATGTGCATTTCTCTAGTTAATGGTTATTTAGAGATTTTTTTCCATATGACTATCAATAGTTTTAATTTCTTTTTCTTAAAACTGTTCATATCCTTTGGCCATTTATCATTTGGGAAATGACTTATATTCTTATAAATCTGATTCAATTTTCTATATATTTTAGAAATAAGACCTTTATTAAACAAATATGATATAATTCCCCTCTCGCTTTTCCATTTTTTCTGATTTTGACTGCATTGGATTTGTTTGTGTAAAATCTTTTTTTAACTGGATGTAATCAAAATTTTTCATTTTATTTCATATGATCCTCTCTGTCTTTTCTTTGGTCATAAAGTTTTCCTTTAATTACAGATCTGATACGTAAAATTTTTCCATACTCCCTTAATTATTTATGATATATACTTTTTTATGTCTAAATCATTTATTCATTTTGACCTTATTTTGGTAGACATTGTGAAATGGTGACATGTAGCTAGTTTCTGCCAAATTGTTTTCTAGTTTTTCCAGCAATTTTATCAAACATTGAAAAATTCTAATAAGAGTGAGATTCAAACATTGTCCCATATCTTTCATCTTCCCCTCCATTGTAAAATGCTTTTTTTTACTCTTTTTCTTGTGAGATAATTTGCCACTTTCCTCTTTTCCCTGTGTATCCATCTTTCTCAGTTTTTAATTTTTTGGGAGGATAGGGATATCATCTGATTATAGTGAAGTCACACCCATGACCCTCTGTTTATGTACACTCCTTCTAACTGTTCCAATAGTATATAGTTCTTAAGAGTTCCAAATATCATTTTCTCATATCTCAATATAAACAGCTTAACCCTATTGAATCCTTTATGTTTTCTCTTTCCCATGTACATTTTTGTGCATCTCTTGAGTCATGTTTAAAAATCTGATTTTCTATTAGTCTTTTCATCAGGAATGCTTGAAAGGCCTCTATTTCCATATTTCCTGAGAAGGATTTCATTGAATAGGTTGTCATTGGTTATAATCCTATCTCTGTTGTCCTCCAGAATATTTTTCCTAAGTCCTCTGATTCTTTTAACGTAGAAGCTCTAATGTAGAAGCTGTTAAATCCTGTGTATTTGTGACTGTGACTAAACAACATTTTAAATTGTTTCTTTTAGGCTGCTTGCAATATTTTCACTTTGTCCTTGGAACTCTCAAATTTGGCTATAATATTCCTGTGAGTTTTTGGTTTTGAATCTCTTTCTTCTGGAAGTTGGTGAATTCTTTCAATTTTTATTTTACCTTCTGGTTCTTGCATATTTGCAAATTTTTCCTTGATAATTTCTTAAAAGATGATTTTAGGTTCTTTTTTTAAAAAATCATAGTTTTCAAATAATCTTATAATTCTTAAATTATCTTTAATCAACCTATTTATTCCCCTAGGCCATTTTCCCCATGAGGTATTTCACTTTTTCCCCTGGGTTTTTTTTTTATTCTTTTGATTTTGTTTTCTTGTTTCTTGATGTTTTATGAAGTCATTAGCTTCCACTTGCCCAAATTCTACTTTCTGAGAAATTATTTTCTTCAATGAGCTTTGCTTATCACTTATTATATATTTTTCCAATTTTACTTTTTAAATAGCGATTTTCTTCAATGAATTTTTGTACATCTTTTCTATTTTGGAGGGGAAGGTTGCTGTGTTTACCAAATGTTGATGTTCTCTTACATCATTTTCATTTCTTTTCCCAATCTCTATCTATCTTATTTGATTCTTTAAATTCCCTTTGAGCTTTTTTAGAAATTCATTTGGGGCCACAGATTGATTAATAGTCTTCTTTGAGGTTTTTGCCTATAGCCAACATTCTCTGTTCTGAATTTGTGTTTTATTTTCTTGGTCAGATCCCTTTGGATCTTTTTGTTTGTTCATTTATCCAGGCTATTTCATGACTTTTAACTTTGTTATGTTTAGTTTTATGTTCTGTTTCTGGATGTAGAAGGCAGTGTCCCTTCAAGCTTTAGACTTTCAAGCTATCATTTTCAGAACTAACTCTAGGTATCTGTAAATTTCAGTTCTTCGAGGTGTTATGACCTAAGAAGAAATGTGTTTATTATTCTTTTGACTGTGTTCTTCTCTCATAGTAACTACAAGCATTCTTCTCCACCCTTGAATTGCGACCAGAGTTCCTGCTCCTGTGTAGTTGCAAGCTCTAGTGTATTTCTACACCTTCTTGCCTCTGAACATTGACCCAGGACTGTGATTCAAATCTGAGTATGGTCAATGCCACAGAGTCCTGCACCCAGTGCCAGCAAAGAGTAATCTCCTTCTGGCCAGTTGTCTGGCACCCTTATCGATAATCTGTGGACTGAAAGCTCTGGAAGTTTCTGTGGTGATTTGGTTTCCTCCTAGATATAAACTGGCTTGCTGGGATGTGGCATTACAGCTGCCTTTCACTAGGAACTCTGTATGCTGCACTTTCCTCCACTCTAACCCCACAGAAATAGACTTTTCCTGTCAATCGTCTAAGGTGTATTGTGTTGGAAAATTGTTTCATCACATCCTTTTGTTCTTTCTCTTGGAATTCATTTTGAAGTTATTATTTTAAAGTTGTTTGGAGGAGAATTTGGAAGAGCTCATGTAAGTTTCTGCATTTATTTCATCATCTTGGTTCCACCCCAATAATTTTACTTTTAAGTTGTTTTTTTTTCCCCTTCAGTGAATTTTTTGTACCTTTTTTTCCATTTTGGCCAATTCTTCTTTTTGAGAAGGTTTTTTCTTCAGTGGATTTTTGTGCCTCTTTTCCCATTTGACCTATTCTAGTATTAAGCTCATTTTCTTCAGCAATTTTTCTGCCTCCTTTATCAAGCTGTTGACTCTTTTTTCATGAGTTTCTTGAATCAATCTCATTTTTTCCTATTTTTTCTGTTTTCTTATTTGATTTTAAAAATCCATTTTAGGCTCTTCCAGGGCCTGAAATCAATTCTTATTTTTTTCCTTTGAAGCTTTGCATGTAATAATTTTTATTTTATTGCCTTCTGATTTTTTTGGGGGGGTCTTTCCTGTAATCATAGTAACTTTCAATTATCAGGTATTTTTGTAATTGTTGTTTATTCATTTTTCAACTTATTTCTTGAATTTTAAATTTATATTAAAATTGAACTTTGTTCTTGAAATGGAGGGGGCACTATTCCAAGCCTCATAATTTCCATTCTGCTATTTTCAAAGCTAATTTGGAGTTTTTATAAGTTTTCAGTTCCTTCGAGGTGTTATGATCTAAAGAGATATGTGATGAATGCTCTCTCCTGGATTGTGCTCTTTTCTGTTAGTGACTTGTAACCATGAACTGGGTCTCTGCTCCTATTAGTTCTCCTTGCCTAAAAATTATAATCTGGAAATACAAGTAGGAACTGCAACAGAGTTCTTGTCCTAGTGTGACCAAAGGTTCCATATTCTCTCCTTCTAACTTCCTTACTTTCAGTGGGCTGAGAGTTCTGAAAACTGTTACTGTCAATGATTCAGTAGCCCCTAAAACATACTGCTGGTTGTTGGATGGGACTTGTATTGTACTGTGCTTATCCTAGTGAGACAGACCTTGCATGCTAACCTAAACTGTCTTAAGCTAAAAATTATTTTACTCCATCCTATTGTGGTTTCTGTCACTCCAGAATTTATTTTGAGGCATTATTTTAATGTTATTTGAAGGAAAATCTCAGACAACTCTGGTGAGTCCATTCCTTTATTCCATGATTTTGGCTCTGTTTTTTTAAGAAGTTTTTTTCATAAGTGAACTTTTGTACCATTTTTACCATTTGGCCAATTCTGTTTTTTAAACGTTATTTTCTGTGATATTTTTGTATCTTTTTACCAAACTATTAATTGTCTTTTTATAATTTTCTTGTATTTCTTTTCCCAATTTGTTCTTTTCCATATCTTATTTTTTAAATCATTTTTATCTCCTTTAGGAATTATTACTGGGCTTGTGCCCTTGTAGTTGTTTTTACATCACTTTATTTTACTGAATTTGTGTTTTGTCTCTCCTTGTCATTATAGTAGCTTTTTATGGTCAAAGTTCTATTTAGTGGGTTGCTCATTCTCCATCTTATTTGTTAATTCTGGACTTTATAATAAAGTTAGGTTCTGTTTCTGTGATAAGTAGGTAGTTTCATATATTTTTTGTGCTTTTGTTTTCACAACATTGTCTGTGAGGCTTTGGAAGTTTTCAAGGCTTCCAAAGTTGTGTGATCCTGGGAAAGTTAGGCTCACTGCTTTCCTAATCTATACTCTGGTCTTTAAGGTGGAAGGGCCATTTCTTCCTTGCAACTACAAGTGATTCTGATCCTTTGGGCCCATACTCTCTGGTGTCTATGATCACTACTTTCTGATTTAGGATTGTGACTTAGAAGTAGGTATAAACAATATAATTCCCAAGCCACTCTCAGTTCTTTGTCCAGTGCCAACACAGAAGTCCCCTGTAGTTTCATTCTGACCAGTTGCTCAGTCTCCTTACTGCCTCTGGCTTGAGAGCTCTGAAAACTTCTGCTGCTCTCATTGGTGATTTCAAGGCCTATAGCTATTACATGAAGTTTTTCCCTCATATGGGTTCTTGGACAATCCTCAGTTCACTGTCACAGACCTCTCTTTCTGACCTCTTAAATTGTCTTTGGCTAGGAAAAAATAGCTCACTTTGACCTTTTCCTGGCCATACCACTCCAAAATTTTATGTGAGGCATTATATTAAAGTTGTTTGAAGGAAAATGTTGGGAGAGTTCAGGTGTAGTGCTTCCAGTATTCTGACATCTTGACTCTATACCTTCAGCTTTTTTATGAAATTCAAGTTATTTTTATCATTAATATGCCCCATTACCATCACTAACTTATTCAGAAAAGCAAAGAAACTAAGAATAGATTCAGACCAAGATGAAATCTCTTTCTTTTTGTCCTGTGCTTAAATCGGTAAAATGCCATTGTATTCCAAGGGATTCTGCTGTGAAGTATGAATGCTGGTGTATCCAAAAGATTATGAATTATGCTAGAAAACTCACTGAATTTAAAAACAAAAATAAGGATTGAAATTCTATATTTTCTACATATTAACTCTATGAATTTGGACAAGTCATATTTGTTCAATGGATTAAAGCTTCCTCATTTGTAAAATGAGACAATTGGACTAAATGATCTCGAAAGCCTCTTCTAATTCTAAATTCTATAATACTAAGTGAATAATCCTGGTGCTCAGTGTGCTTCCTCCCAGACTGAATAGACCTCCTTAGCTGCACAAAATAACTCTTTTCTAGCTGAATAGAGTTGGTAGTAAAAAGAACAAAAGAAATTACCCACCCCCCCTACACTGTCACTTCCACCCATTGGAATGGAACTTTGTATTCAGTGATATCATCCTGTTAGTGGGTTCTTTACTATTTTCCTAGAACATAATGTCTTTGACAATAACTATCTCTCTTGAGTCAGTCTATCCTGGAGAAATTTGTTTCAAAGAATATGTGAATATTAATTTGAAGAAAAGGTGACTTTAGAATTCTGGAAGCAGAAATTCCCTATAGATAACCTCCAATGACCAAAGCCTTTGGAATACCTATGTCTATTCTCAGAGACAGGTTTGAAGGGACAGTTGAGGTTAAAAGGGAAGTGGCCAACTGAGCATTTTGCAAGAAATCATGGTACAACTTCCAAATATAGCTAAAATGTGGAATGCTGCAAAGATAGCTCTGTGAGTCATTAAGCCTTGTGCACAATGGGTTGGGATCATCACTTAGTGGGATACTATTACCAGAAGAGTAACATGATATACATTTCACTGGAGACCAAAAGTCTACCAGAATATCAACAGGAATACCATCCTCCCTTGGCACATTTAATCAATTTTGAGGCTGTAATAAACAAAGAGAACTCTGCCAACTTGACAATAAAGCATGATTGAAATTCTCTGAAGGAGATGAAAAAACATATGTATGCACAGAATATTCTCAAACACAGTCGTATACATGTAAACAATCTCACATTCATTCACGGTGCATTTATTCTGCATATACATATATGTATAACATATGTAAAAGCATGGTGTGGACCATGCATTTGTTTATGTTTATTACATATATTACACATATATGTGATATATATATATATATATATATATATATATATATCTCACAATATGTCATTTGGATTTATGCATATCATAGTTAATCAAAATTTTAGAGTTGGAAATAACCTTAGAGAGCATCTAATTCAGTGACTATACTTTACTAAGATTTAAGAATCTAAAGGCCAGAGAAGAGAAGATGCTTGCTCAAAATTGCCAGAATTTGAAGCCCTATCTGCTGGCATCTAGATGACACAGTAGATATGAACACACATCTGTACAGACAGAGACATAGAGAACATAGCTACATGTGCATAAACACACATTTACCATCAAAAGTCCATGGGTGGGTTGTGTATATAATATATACATATATATGTATATATGCATACATACAATACATGCACTGTACAGTCATCTATGGTGAACTATTCATGAAAAAAGCCCACAAACATGCATTTACATATGCAGCAATACTTAGTGTAACATAATGGGAAAATAGTGAATCTGAAGCCAAAAAATCTGGAGCATTTAATAATAATAGCTAGTAATTTATAGCCCTCTAAGGTTTGCAAAGCAAATTACATATATTAACTATACAATCATGGCCATCCCCACTTCCTTGGGGTGCCGCTGCTATTATTATTCCCACTTGACAAATAAGGAAACAAAGGTGTAAAGAGGTTCAGTGACTTGTGCAGGATAATGCAACTAATAAATATCTAAAGCAACATTCAAACTCAAATTTTTCTGACACCAAGCCTTATGCTATATCTTTGAAATCAGTCATCATGGTCTTAAATCTTGCTCATTTTGAGTAAATTCCTTCTTCCTTTGGGTCCTTAGTAATTAGATAGATGAACTCTAAAGTTATTTCCAGTTCTAAATTTCTGGAATACTATGATATGTATTAATCCAAATCATACAATTCATATACATACATTTATCTATATACCTGTGAATACACACATATATAAATATATGTATATATAAAAATGTGTCTATATTTATATGCATTTGCATATATAAATTATTGCATTTTATTATTATTTATACACAAATATATATGATATTTATTAATCAAAATCATTCAATGCATATGTATGTGTATATGTGTATGTGTATATACATAAATGCAGATCTAAGTATATGTAGACTTCAAACATTCTTAAATTGCATGTTTATACATACATACATACTACTTACACACACACATAGAAATGCACTCTATGCAAATGTACACACACATACACAGACACCATGGCAATACAAACACTTTGACCTTCTGAATTCTGCCACAATCCTATTCTGTAGGAAATCTGTCCACAGAAGCAGTGTTTTTGCTGCTCAGGTACCCTTTGGAAATCTTAAAAGAAGTCCTACAGTGTAGAAGAAAACCTGGAGAGTCTCATCAGCACTTCTGTTCTATCAACCTAGGGGGAACATGTCAGATGGTTTTTGAGGTCTTTTCTAACTCCAGGAGAGTCCAACTTATAAACTTAGTTTCTCAGAACACATAAGATGTAAAAACTAATGACTCATATTTCTGTTATTTTCCAGAATTCCTTGCCCACAGATGGTAGATGAGACTATGCTATGTAATCTCTCTCTAGAAGTAGGGACATTTCACATGACAAGGCCAGGTTTTTTATGTTGAAACAGTTTATGTTGAAACAACAGTCCCCAAACAGAACATTCTCTGTTACCAATAGTCCCACTACCATCAATAACTGCTCTAAGCAAGTACTGCTAGATGGAGCAGTAGCTAGTGCACTGGTCCTGGAGTTAAAATAGCATGAGTTCAAACCCAACTTCAGACACTTGATGCATACTAGCAATAATTTCTCTTAAGCCTTACACAGTTTATCAGTTTATAATCACTTCCCTAACAGCAGCTCTGTGAGATGGTTTGTATTAATATCATACCTGTCTTACAAATGGGGAAACATAAACTTAGAAGAGCAAAATATTTAGAATCACAAGTTTTATAGCTAGAAAAACAATAATATTTGAGATCATGTAGTCCAACCTACATTTTATAAAGAAGGGAGTGGAGGCCTAGAGAAATAAATTATTTATTTAAAATCATACAAGTAATAAACAGCAAAGTAGGGAATTTGACACTTGCCAGGCCTTCTGTTCTCAATTATTTTATTCAGCTGTATCCCAAATTATATAACTATTAAATAGTGAAGCTGCAATTCAAAGCTGTCTTATAATTCCAAGTCCATTGCACTTTATACCATACTTAAAAACCAATAAGATATTTCAGTAAGGATCTACTATATTGGAAGCCTTGCATATGTATGATAAAGCCCTAAATTGAAGAAAAAAAGTAAAAGACTTATGGTTCAGACTTACAACTGCAGCATTGGCATATTAAGAAACCATGAATTTAATTGAGTTAATAAGAGAGACAATGCCTTGGTCCTTAACTTAACCAGGGTAGTTCATTCAACTACATGAGAAGAGGAGAAACTTAAGGTATCAAAACTGAGGGATCCCACAATTCAAACCCACTTGATAATTATTTGACAACTTCCATTATCTGTCTTCTAACCTAATTTGTAGATTAAAAATTGAAAAACGTATTGAACAGTTACTATATGTTAGGATGTGAGGTCTTTCACTGAGTAAAATGAACCAGAAACCTCAAATAGTGGTTGAAAAAGAAGTAAAGTTCTAAGAAAATCACTTAGCAGATTCTATTCTGTATTCTAATGAGGTTAAATTCTAGAGGAAATTGTTTTTTTGGTTGTCATAGAAGTAAAAATGACTGGATCACCATTGTACATCTAGTTACTTTTAAAACTGAGATAAAAACTTAGATCTCATGTCTTCCTGTCCAGTGGAACTTTCCATGTGAAATTGAGATTTTTTTTACTTATTAAAAATGCAGGTTGGAGTAGATATTGTTAAACAAAATTTCATGTGAAAGATACTTGTAATATTAGTAGACATAGATCAAGATGAATCAATAGTATGACATAATAAACAAAACAAAAAAACTATCACAAATTTAAGTTATATTTCAAAACTTAAAGGATTTATAAAAAGGCATACAATAGTTTCTCTACATTTTTGTCCTATCAGGTCTCATTTGTAATATTACATTAAGTTCTGTGTGAAATACTTTAGCTGAAACTTTGAATACTTAGGGTACAAGAAGAAGAATATCAGCAAGGTTAGAGATTATAGCACATGAAAATAAATGAAAGATATGGGAACTCAGTTATAAAGAGGACATTTTTACTGTTTTTGAGTATTTGAAAAGCTGCCAGGAGTAAGATTAATTAGAGTTGATCTACTTGATCCCTGAGGACAGAACTAAGAGCAGTATGTAGAAAATTTCAGAAAAGCCAATTTCTATTTGATGAAGGAAAAAAGATTTCTAACACTGAATGTCATCCAAAAGTAGAATGGGTTACCTAATAGGTATTTGGGTTACATCACTGGAAATTTTCGTGCTTGAGTTGTCAGGATTCTTATCAATAATACTACAGAAGGAAGTTATTTTACTTTGTTTGATTTAGGATACAATTTGAAGTCCTTTTCACTTTTAAGATTTTGTGATTTCATGAAAAATCAAAACAAAAGGAAGAAAATAGCCAAATTAAACAAAGTTCAATCAGTTTAGTTAAGGTTCATGAAAGTGATAGGAGACTTGTAAAGAGCTCATGTGCTGAATTATTAATCATAATAGGATATAGAAGGCGGAATTTGTAACAGGGATATCCCTTAAACATTAGCTAAATTTATGGCACTTTTCTAGTTCATGTGCTGAAAGATTTTCAAAAATCAGATGTTAATAGCAGCTTATAGAAACTTGTTAAAAATACTTAAAAACATCAAAAAATGTCACTTTAGGTTCCTCTAACCCAAATGTTTAATTAAAATGGGGACACTTAGAAAGAATTTGTAGGAAATCATAGGATCTTAGGATTTAGACTCAGTATAGACCTTAAATATACCTTATGTGCCTCATTTTATTTTAAGGTGAAAAAATTCAGTCATGTGAAGGGAAATGACATTATCAGAGTCACACAAACAGAAAGTAGTCAAGCTTAAATTCAAACTCAGGTTCTCTAATACCAAATGCAGTGTTTCTAATACAACATGATACTGCCTCAGAAAGTTAGTTATTTCTCTAGTCCCACCTGTTAGTGAAATTTTAAGTCTAGAAAAGCTTATCTTTAACTTTCATATGAAATTGAATACCCCACTTACTTCACCCTCTCTACTAATCATATGAAGAAGTAGATTTCATAGTGCGAAATTCCCAAACTGGAGAAGTTAGTGTGGAAATATGGCATTGTTTTGGCTGACCGTGAACTGAAGCTAGATCCAGAAGCTACTTAGTTGGGAATAAGGGTGGTTAGATTAACAAACTGGTTCAGCCATTTCTGGCTAGTTTAATGATACCTTAAGAATCATATTTCTGTATTCTGAGGCTCATCAAGACTCTGTGAGTTTTCTTTATTTTATCTCTTCTCTCATAGTAACAAAAAAAGTACTTTATTAAGAAAAGAGAGAAAAGGGAAAAAAAGAAAGAACATGAATATCATTGTCACACAATAATTAATGTATGATTTTAGAGAAGATTCTAAGATTTGATTCCTGGATTCCCCATTTGCTATGTGTCTTTGAGCAAACAAGCTACTTTACCTTTTTGAGCCTCTGTTTGCTGACGGATACAGTGGAATTGATATTAATTATACTATCTACTTTACAGATGATTTGAGAAAGCAATTTATGTTAATCACTATTAAAAATAGAGTTATTTTTAGTGATAGAGAATATATGGCGTATCTTTATCACTTCCCAAAGCTTGGGGAGTCAGGATGTTCAGGGATATAATCCAGAGTTCATAAATTGAGAATTGAAAGTAATCAACATGCTCAATTATCATTGTGAATTCTGAGTCCAAAAATGTTTAAATAACCTTCCAAAGGACATAGTGACAAACATGGGACTAGAAGCTAGGTCTTCTAAATTGAAATTATACCAAACTGGTTATGAAAGAATCTGGGTTAATGGTATGGGATATGTGTACAAAGGTTAGTCATTTCCTCCCTCAAGTGCTTTGCTTTCATTTCCTCTCCAGAGAAAAATCCAGAGATGGTTAATCTCAGTTGTCTGTGATTTATTAGTAATTACAAATAATATTTTAAAGTGTTACTCAGGAATGGTTGCATATGGAGACTTCCAGGGATGGAGCCAAGATGGTGGAGTAAAGCTCTCCCAGTTTCCCTTGAAAATCACATGAAACCAAGTATCTGAACAGATTCTGACAGAATGAAACCACTGTCTAGCTCAAGATAGACTGGAAAAACTTCAAGAAAGGTCAGTCTTACTGGGATAAAAAGGATGTTCTGCCTAACTCAAATAGATTCTGGGAAAATTGTGAGAGGTTCTTAATCATAACAAAACAATATCTAAGACCCTCAGTTTTAGCTCAGTAGAGGAGCAAATCAATGGGGCAGCTTCCAGTCCCAGTTTAGAAGGCAACTTTGAGAATCCAGGCTTGAAAAGAGCAAGCAAAGCTAACCCCTGCAAACACAGAGGGTCTCTGTGCTCAAAGCCAAGGCTCAGAGCTGTACAGGAAACTTGGGAAAGAACCCCTTTTATATCAATTGCAGAGCTCCACCATAAAAGTAAAAAAAAAAAAAAAAAAAAAAAAAAAAAAAGGAAATACCAAAAGAAAAGGAAAGAAAATGTCCAAGAAACAGAAAAGAATCCTAACCATAGAAATCTACTATGGTGACAGAGCAGATCAAAACAAACTCAGAAAAGGACAGGATGTCCACAGAAGGAATCTCAAATGATCTCAGGCACAAAAAGGTTACTTGGAAGTGCTCATAAGATACAAGGCAAAAAAGGCAAATAAGAGAGGTAGAAGAAAAAATGAGAAAGGAAATAAGAGGTATGCAAGGAAGAGTTAACAGTTTGGAAAAGGAAGGGGAAAATTGTCAGAAGAAAACAATTCCTTAAACAGTAGAATTAGCCAAGTGGGAAAAGAGATACAGAAGATAACTGAAAAAAAAAATCACACATTAAAAACAAAAACATGGTGAATGGACACTGATGACTTTGTGAGACAGCAAAACTCAAACAAATTTTAAAAAATGAAAAAATGGAAGAAAATGTGAAATAACTCTGTGGAAAAATAACCATTATGGAAAAATGATCCAGAGTAGATAATTTAAAAATTATTAACATAGCTGAAGACCATGACCAAAAAAAGAGCCAAAAAAAGAGATCATTAAGGAAAACTGCCCCAATATTTTAGAAATAGAGGTGGTTTCAAATTGGCTAAGATAACAGGAAAAGATAATGGCAAATGTTGAAGAAGATGTGGGAAAACTGGGACACTAATACATTATTGGTGGAATTGTGAATTACAGAGAGCAATTTGGAACTATACCTAGAGTTATCAAACTGTGCATACCCTTTGATCCAGCAGTGTTTCTACTGGGCTTATATCCCAAAGAGATCTTCAAAGAGAGAAAAGGACCCACATGTGCAAAAATGTTTGTGGCAGCCTTTTTGTAGTGGCAAGAAACTGGAAACTTAGTGGAAGCCCATCTGTTGGAGAATGGCTGAATAAATTGTGAGATATAAATGTCATGGAATACTATTGTTCCATAAGAAATGATCAGCAAGATGATTTTAGAGAGGCCTGGAGAGACTTATATGAATGGATGCTAAGTGAAATGAGCAGAACCAGGAGATCATTGTACATGGCAACATCAATATTATACAATGATCAATTGTGATAAATGTGGCTCTCTTCAACAATGAGGTGATTCAGACCAGTTCCAGTGATCTTGTGATGAAGAGTGCTATCACCCAGAGAGAGGACTGTGGGAACTGAGTGTGGTTCACAACATCCCATTTCCACTCTTTTTTGTTGTTTGCTTGAATTTTATTTTCTTTCTCATTTTTTCAAGTTTGATTTGATTTATCTTGTGCAGCAAAATAATTGTATAAATATGTATGCATATGTTGGATTTAATATGTATTTCTACCATGTTTAATATATATATATATGGGGACTACTTACCATCTAGAGAAGAAGTTGGGGAAAGGGGGGTAAATTGGAACACAAGGTTTTGCAAGGGCTAATGTCAAAGAATTATCCATGCATATGTTTTGAAAAATAAAAAGTTTTAATAAAAAAAGAAACAGAGGTGGAAAACTGATTGAAAGAATCCATCAATCACCTTTGAAAAGAGATCCCACAAAGAAAACCCTAAGGAACATTGTTGCAAAACTTCAAAACTATAATCTCAAGGGGAAAATACTGCAAGCTTCTAGGAAAAAAAACAAATCAAATATCAAGGAGCAGCAGTCAGGATTACCCTGGATCTGACAGCTTCTGTACTAAAGAATTGAAGGGCCTGGAATATCATTTTCTGGAAGGCAAAGGACATATGGTTAGAACCAAGAATTAACAATCTGGTGAGACTCAACATCATCTTTCAGAGGAGATGATGGAGCTTCAATTCATTGTAGTAAGGGATTTTCAATCTTTTCTACCGAAAAAAACTGAAAATAAACAGAAAATTTGAATTACAAACACAGGACTCAACAGGAGCATAGAAAGGTAAACAGGGAAAATTTATGTTATTTGAAGACTTATAGCTATCATTTTCCCCATCTAGAAATGTAAACTAAACACTTTAGTTTACATTTCTAGATGGGGAAAATGATAGCTATAACTATTGAGAACTGTTTCTGTCACTAGGGCAGATAGAAGGGGGTAACACATAGACTGAGGGTGTGGTTGTAAATGGATTGTAATGTGATGACATCAAAGAAAAAGACATTAAGGGGTGAAAAGGGTCTATACTGCAAAAGAGGAAAAGGGGAGGTATAATGAGAAAATTAGCTCACCTGAAGAAAGACCTACTATGAGTGAATAGGGGCATAAAGAAAAACACCTTTTTCTGGGCAGTACAGGACACCTCCACAAAAACTGACCGTATATTAGGGCATTAATATACCCTATTATTAGGTACATTGACCATCAAATGCAGAAAGGCAGAAATAGTAAATGCTTTCTTTTCAGACCACAATTCAACAAAAATTATATTCAATAAAGGGGCAGGGAAAGATAGACTAAAATATAATTGTAAATCAAATAATCTAATTCTAAAGAATGAGTGAGTCACACAGCAAATCAAAGAACCAATACATAATTTCATCAAAGACAATAACAGTAACGATACAACATATAAAAATCTATAGGATGCAACCAAAATACTTATGAGAAATTTTTATCTCTAAATATTGCTACATGAATAAAATAGAGAAAGAAATGGAGAAGATAAAGAATTGGAAAAGATAAAGAACTCCCAAGAAAGTAGGATTTGTGAATAAAAAAAGATAAAGAACTCCTAAAAAAGTAGGATTTGTGAATTGGAAAAAGAAAATAACTCAGTAAAAAAAAAATTAGTGAAATGGAAAAAAATTCCATAGAGCAAAACAACTCATTTAAAAACTCAATTGGACATATACAAAAAGAAGTTTTAAAAAAAGCTAATGAAGAAAATAATGCATTAAAAATCAGGACCGAACAAATAGAAATGCATGATGCATTGAGACATAAAGAATTAGTCAAGCAAAACCAAAAAAATGAAAAACTAGAAAAAAAGTGTTTAATATCTACTTGGAAAAACAACAGACTTGGAAAATAGATCTAGGAGAGATAATCTGAGGATCATTGAACTTCCCGAAAATTATGATTGAAAAAAGAGCCTAGATACTATTTTACAGGAAATCATCAAAGAGAACTGCCCAGATATAATAGAATCAGAAGGTAAAATAGGCATTGAAAGAATTCATTGAACACCTAAGCTAGAAAAATAACAAATTAAAGATCCCCAACTAAATGCCAAATTAGAAATTCTGAAACTTAAAGAGGAGATTAATAAAATAGAAATTAAGAAAACTATTGAACCAATAAATAAAACTAATAGTTGATTTTATTTTAAAAAATAGTAAACTTTTGGTTAATTTGATAAGAAAAAGGAAAGGAAAAAACTCATAAATTACCAAGATCAAGAATGAAAAGGGTGAACTTAGTGCCGATGAAAAATAAATTAAAGTAATAATTAGGAGCAATTTTGCCCAGTTGTAATGACAGCAAATTTGACAACCTAACCAATATGGATGAATATTTACAAAACTAAAAATTAACCAGGTTAAAAGAAGAGGAAATAAATTACCTGAATGGTCCCATTTTAGAAAAAGAAATTGAACCAGTCATTAATGATTTCCCTAAAAAAATTCCTCACGTCCAAGTGAATTCTTCCAAACTTTTAAAGAACAATTAATTCAATACTATGTAAACTATTTGGAAAAATAGGTCAGGATAAAGTACTGTCAAATTCCTTCCATTACACAAACATTACACTGAAACCTAAACCAGGAAAAGCCAACCCAGAGAAGGAAAATTACAGACCAATCTCCCTAATTAATATTGAAGCAAGAATTTTAAATAAAATATTAGCAAATATATTACAGCAATTATCAGCAGGGTAATACACCACAACCAAGTAAGATTTATACCAGAAATGCAGGGCTGGTTCAGCATCAGGAAAACTATTACTATAATCCATCATATCAATAACAAAACCAGTAAAAATCATGATAATCTCAATAGATGGTACAGTGGGTAGACTACAGCCTGAAATCAGAAGGACTTGAGTTCAAATATGGCCTCAAGACACTTAACACTTCTTAGCTGTGTGACGGTAGGTAAGTCACCTCACCCCAATTGCCACAACAACAAGAACAACAAAAACAAACAAACAAACAAAACACCTGAAAGCATAGAGATAAAGGGAGTTTTCCTTAAAATAATAAGCAGTATCTTACTAAAACCTACACCAAGCATATTTTGTAATGGAGAGAAGCTGGATGCATTCCCAATAAGATCAGGGTGAAACAAAGATATCCATCATCACCACTATTATTCAGCAGTGTACTAGAAATGCTGGTTCTAGCAATAAAAGAAAAAAAGAAATTAAAAGAATTAGAATAGACAATAAATAAATAAAACTATCATTCTGTGACAATGATATGATGTTATAGTTAGAGAATTCTAGAAAATAATCTAAAAACTTACTGGAAACAATAACACCTTTAGCAATATTGAAGGATATAAAATAAACCCACACAAGTCATCAGCATATCTGTATATTACTGATAAAGACCATCAGCAAGAGATAGAGAAATTCCATTTAAATTTGTTGTAGACAAAATAAAATAATACTCGGGGTTTTACCTGCCAAGACAAACCCAAAACTTTTATAAACACAAAACATTTCTCACACAAATAGTCAGATCTAAACAATTGGAAAAATATTGATTATTCAAGACTAGGCAGAGCTAATATAATAAAAATGAGAATTCTGCCTAAATTGGTCTACTTGTTCAGCGCCATACCAATCAAACTGCCAAAACATTATTTTATAGAACTACAAAAATAATAACAAAATTAATCTGGAAGAACAAAAGGCTAAGAGTATCAAGGGAAGTAATGAAAAAAAATAGAATGGATGGTGGCTTAGCAGTACCAAACCTAAAATTATATTATAAAGCAGCAGTCATCACAACCAATTGGTACTGGGTAAGAAATAGGGGGCCAGGTCAGTGGAATAGATTAGATACACATAAGACAATAATCAATGCCTATAACAATCTAGTATTTGATAAACCTCCAACTCCAGCTTCTGGAGTAAGAACTCACTATTTGACAAAAAATGTTGGAAAAATTGGAAAATAATGTCAAAAACTCAGCATAGATCTACATCTCACATCCCACAACAAAATAAGATTAAAATGTATACATGATTTGGGCATAAAGGATGATACCATCATTAGATAGAGCAAGATATTAGAAGAAATTAGGAGAGCAGGGGATAATTTATCTGTCAGATCTTTGGAGAAGAGAGAAATTTATGACTAAAGAAGAATTAGAGAAAATTATGAAAGATAAAATGGACAACTTTGATTACATTAAATTAAAAAGATTTTGCACAAACAAACCCAATAGAAACAAGATTAAAAGGTAAATGCAAATCTGGGGAAAAGTCTTTACATTCAGTGTTTCTGTTGGAGGTCTCATTTCTAAAATATATAAAGGACTATGTCAAATAGATAAGAATTCAAGTCATACTGATACATTGTTGGTGGAACTGTGAATGAATCCAACCATTCTGGAGAGCAATTTGGAACTATGTTCAAAAAGTTATCAAACTGTATAAACCCTTTGATCCAGCAAAGAGATCTTAAAGGAGGGAAAGGAGGGAAAGGAACTTACATGTGCAAAAAATGTTTGTGGCAGCCCTTTTCGTAGTGGTTAGAAATTGGAAACTGAATGAATGCCCATCAATTGGAGAATAGCTGGATAAGTTATGGTATATGAATGTTATGGAATATTATTGTTCTGTAAGAAATGACCAACAGGATGATTTCAGAGAGGCCTGGAGAGACTTACATGAACTGATGCTAAGTGAAATGAGCAAAACTAGGAGATCATTGTACATGGCAACAACAAGACTGTACAATGATTAATTCTGATGGACGTGACTTTTTCTTCAACAATGAATTGATTCAGACCAATTTGAATTGTTTAGTAATAAAGAGAGCCATCTATACCCAGGGAGAGGACTGTGAGAACTGAGTGTGGACCACAAAATAGTATTTTCACTCTTTATGTTGTTGTTTGCTTGCACTTTTGTTTTCCTTTCTCAGTTTTTTTTTCTTTCTAGATCCTATTTTTCTTGTGCAGCAAGATAACTGCATAGATATGTATACATATGTTGGATTTAACATATATTTTAACATGTATTGGAATACTTGCCATCTGGGGGAGGGAGTGGAAGAAAGGAGGAGAAGATCTGGAACAAAAGGTTTTGGAAGGGTCAATGTTGAAAAATTACCCATGCATATAGTTTGTAAATAAAAAGCTATAATAATAATAAAAAAAAGAAAGAAAAGAAAAGAAAAAGAATACAAGTCATTCCCCAATTGAGAAATGGTCAAAAGGATATGAACAGACAATTTTCAGATGACGAAATTAAAGCTCTCTATGGTTTTATGAAACAATGTTTGAAATAACTATTGATTAGAGAAATGCAAATTAAAAACAATTCTGAGGTACCACCGCATACCTCTCAGATTGGCTAAGATGACAGGAATAGATAATGATAAATTTTGAAAGGGAGATATAGGAAAACTGGAGCACTAATGCATTATTGGTGGAGTTGTGAAATGATCCAACTATTCTGGAAAACAATCTGGAACTCTTTCCAAAGGGCTATAAAACTACGTATACCTATTGATCCAGCAGTGCCATTACTGGTTTGTATTCCAAGGAAATCATAAAGGAGAAAAAAGGACCCACATGTGCAAAATGTCTGTAGCAGCTCTTTTTTTGGTAGCAAAGAGTTGGAAAATGAATGGAAACCCATTGATTGGGGAATGGCTGAACAAATTGTGATTCAAGAAGTTAATATTATTGTTCTATAAAAATGAACAAGCTGATTTTAGAAAAACTTGGAAAGATTTACATGAACTGATGCTAAGCAAAATAAGAAAAGCCGGGAATACGTTGTACACAATAACAAGAATGTACAATTATCAACTATGGAAGCCTTGGTTTTTCTCAGTGGCTCAGTGATCCAAAGCAATCCCAATAGACTTTGGAAGAAAATGCCATCTGCATTCAGAAAAAAAGAACTAAGGAAACTGAATATAAATCAACACTTGCTGTTTTCACTTCTTTTTTCCATTTTTTTAATCTCTCCCATAGTTTTTCCTTTTTGCTCTAATTTTTCCCTCCCAACATGATTCATAAAGCAATGTGTGTAAAAACAAATTTAAAAATAAAATGAAAAATAAAACCAAAAAAAAAGGAATAGTTTCATATGGATAGGAACCTTCTGAATAAGGGGAAGCTTTGGAGCTCTGAAAGGATGTACATCACTGGGATTTGGGGCAAGGTAGAAGAGTGTGTTTTCCACTTCAAATTACTCAAAGTAAGTAATGCATTTTCAGGATGGTCCTCAATCAATTGATCAAGGCATGAAAATTAATAGACACCTACTATGTGCAAAGTTCCATACCAAGTGTGGATAAAACAAAGACAAAAGTGAAACAGCCTCTTTACTAAAAAAACAAAAACAAAAAAACCCCGAAAAACCCCAAAAAACCCTTGTATTCTAATTGGAAAGTCCACAAATAAACACAAAAGTACATACAGGATGTATATAATTGTGTGTGTATATGTGTAAGCATAAATATATCTATATCTATATCTATCTATCTATCTATATATATATATACACACACAAATATATTTCTACCTGCATAATTTAGCTCCCCATATATTTGTGTATGAATGTATAAACATATAAAGATGTGTGTGTGTATTCTGCATAAGGGTAGCTAGATGATGCAATGGATAGAGTACCAGGCCTGGATTTAGAAAGAACCATATTCCAGAGTTTAAATCTGGCTTCAGATACTTACTAGCTATATGATTCTGGGCAAGTTACTTAAATCTGTTGTCTCAGTTTCCTCATCTGTAAAGTGAACTAGAGAAGAAGATGGCACACCAGCTTAGTATCTTTGCCAAGAAAACTCCAAATGGAATTACATGTCAAACACAACTGAATAAAAACAAAATATGTTCTGTTTATACTTATATATATTATATATGTATGTAAATGTGTGCATATATATATATATACATATATACACTATATGTCTACACACATATATATATATATATATATATATATATATACAAACACACATATACACACAGAATATAAAGTAGTTTGGGATTGAAAAATAATATCATTTAGGGGTAGATAGGTAGGGACCAGTACTAGTTTCATGTTGAAGAATTGAATGAATTAAATTATCATCTATAAGTAGATGATTGTCAGACCTATTTATCTAATTCTAACCTCTCTTCTGACTTCCATTCTCGAATATTTAACTGCCTAGTAAACATTCCAAATTGGATGACTGTAGATACTTTAAACTCAACATATCCAAAACAGAACTCAATATTTTTCTTCTCAAATTCTCTTCTTTCTAATTTTTCTGCTACTGTTGCTAACATCATCACTCTCTCAGTCATTCAGACTAAAATCCTAGGTACATCCTTGACTTCTCACTCTCATTCATCATATCTAATCGGTTGCCAATCTTCTCTTCCTTCTTAATACCTATTATATGTATATGTATATATATGTATATAAAATGATCTTCTTAATGTACAAGTATAACCATATTACTTTCCCTAGTCAATAGGCAATCTTGCATCTACTTCCTACCTCCTATATCAAATACAAAATCCTCTGTTTGAAATTTGAAGTCTTTCATGGCCTCTTGTTACCTTTTCAGGCTTTTTGTGCTTTATTTGCCTTCAAGTACTCTACAATCTACTGACACTGCACGCCATTCTTATTTTTCATATAAGATACTCCATCTCTCAACTCCTTACATTTTCACTGGCTATAAGTTAAACTTCAAATGCTTTTCCTCCTTATCTCTACTTCTTGAATTTTATGACTACAAGACTCAACTAAATTTTTTACCTTCTTCAGGGAAATGTTTTTCTGATTCTTCTTAGTTGTTTGTACATGGGTGTTTACAATTGGTTTCCCCCATTAGAATGTTAACTCCATTAAGGCAAGTGCTGTTATTAATTTCTTTATATGTCCAACACTTATTACAGTGCCTGGCATACATAGTTAGTGCTTAATAAATGCTTATTGACTGACTGACAAATGGGCATTTATTGATGGGAGAAATTATGTGATAAAACCCAAACATTTGCAAAGTCACATTGTTAGCCATTTTGAAAAAAAATGGAGTTAGGGGAGATTTAATGCAAGAAAATTATTGTAAGAGGAAATTATTGTAATAATTCCAATAGATAATAGGAGATTATTTTAATAGTTCCAAGTAAGAAGAGATGAGGATCTAAATGAGGATGAAGATATGTGAATATAGTGAAAGGAATACATCTGAGAGATATTACAGAAATAAAAAGGAAATTTTTCAAATGACTGGTATGTATTGTGAATGAGAGTGAAAAAGTACTAGCATTGTGAATTTGAGTGGATGTACAAATGGATAGTGGTGTCCTTCACAAGAATGCTAGTGTTTAGAACAAAGGCAGATTTGATGAGAGATGATAATAAGCTGTGCTTTGTATATGTTGAGTATGAGATGACAACAACCAGTTCATGATACTCTCTATTGAATTCATATAGTTTAATTTTGAGTTTATGATGTGGGCATGGAGCTTAGGACAGAGAGACAGAAAGACTAGAGCTGGTTATATAGATTTGAGAATCATATATAATAACTATTAATTCTTTATTTTTGCATAATACTTCAAAGTTTGTAATGAGGGACCTTGCACTATAGTGGGAAAAGTATTGGATCTATAATCAGGAGATATTTGGGTTTGAAGCCAATTCAAATGACTTAATCTCTTCAAGCTTTATTTATTTTAATATAAAATGCAGGCAATAAAAATTTCACTACTTTACCTTAATAGTCATTGCAAAGAAAGCAGTTGATTTGTCCCCCAAATACTGTAGAAATGAAGTTATTAATATAAAAAAGCACTTCACTTGTATTATCTCTACCTTAATGTCATGTAGTTATGTAGAGTTGTCAGTGAAAATGTAATTGTGTCCATATTACAGATGAGAAAAGTAAGACTTAGAGATGCAAAATGATCTTCCCAGGGTCACACCAATAGTGGCAGAAAATGAACTAACAGAAATTATTTTTTTCCATGGAATCAGGCTGTGGAATGAAAAGCAACCTTTTAATCAATCATAAACTTTTGAGCTGAAGTATACTATAAAGATCATTTACCTAATGTTCTCATTTTGCATAAATAAACCTGATGCTCAGAGAGGGAATATTACTTGTTCCAGAAAGTGATAGAGCTGGAATTCAAACCCAGACTTCCTGTCTTTAACTTCAACTCATCTCCTCAGTTTTATAATACACCCTCCTAATAGATTCTATTGATACTGGGAGACTGAGATATGTCTATAGGCTGTGGTCTCAGCATATTCTGGACTGGAGCCAACTTTTACTAATCTCCTCCTTGCTTTCTGATCTCTCAGGCACTCTGAATTCCAAATCTCTTGAACTAAGAAATTTAAACAGCTTTGGGATCTGAACTGGGCTACTAACATAAAATTTTGGGATACTACATAGTGCATTATATCATCCAGCATGTATATAGATGAATCTTTCTTATTATTAGAACAGAAGGAGAAGTTGTATCAAAAGCTTATGAAACATTTCCTAAAAACTTCTGTCTGCTCCCTATTCTCTGTCCTTTTACTTCTAAACCTCTTAATTTAGGAGACAAACTTTGAAGTTCAGGTCAGACTGGATCTTGGAGATGTCATGTGTACAAAGGCAAAATCATATAAATCAGAGGTATCAAGCATATAGCCAATGGGTGACACATGGCTCACAACATGCCTGAGGGCAGTCAAAAAATTATAGTTCCTATCTGATTTAAATGTGTTGATGAATTAATAATAATAAAAAGAAACATATGAACACATGTGGTTTTCTCAGTCAATATGTAATCCATAGGGTCCCTTATGCATGGTTTAATTGTTCCTGTTTTTATTTGCATTTGATATCACTGATTAAAATCATTTAAAAAAAGATCTTTTGTTAAATAGCATTGGTAGAAAAAATTTCAGAATTACAGAATTTTCTAGCTGGAAGGAGCCATGGAATGATAAAGATCATGTAATCCAATATCACCATATTACAGATAAAAAAACCTGACATAGTGGTATGGATATACGAACAGTGAATAAGAGATAAAATGAATGGGAAATTTCATAGGATGTCAGAGCATGAAGAGACCTTCAAATATAGAATGTAATAACTGGAAGGGACCTTAGACTATAGGAATATTGATTTTAAAGGGGGCAAAATACATAGTGAAGCAAATATGGATAGAAAACTGGTCTTAAGCCTGAGACATAACTGACACATATTGGCCATATGACTTGGAAAATCAGTATCTCAGTGTTCTAAGCAACTAACTCTGAGACAGAGACATATATAGAGAATGTTCTGACCTGGAACAGTAGAGAGAGAGTTTCCCTACCCAACAGTTCCATTAGATATTACATAATTCCACTTCTTAATTTTATGGAAGAAGAAACTGAATGATGCTCAGAGAGATGAAGCCAGGCAGAGATTTTGTGGAAGAACCAACATTAAAAAATAAAATAAAATTGGATTTCAGTCAAATCTCTTAATTTCTTCTTGACTTTGGATAACTCATTTCATATTTGTAGGCCTCAGCTTCCTGATTTGTAAAGAGGAATATCGAATTCTACTAAAGTCCTTACAACTTTGAATCAATGAACAGGATTTAAGTCTACTGAATTCCAGTAGGTCATTTTTTTAAACAAGTCAAGGACTTCCACATATTAGTATTCTAGTATATTCAGATATTTTTAGTCAGAAAATCAGAAAACCTTTTGCTTTAGGGAACAAGTCTTTTGGCATTTTCAATGAAATTAACAAACAGATGCTCACCTCCACCCTCTAGCATGGGCGAAAACAACATTTATCATACATATCAAACTGCCTGATATATTCCTTCTTTAATAAAGATTTGAAGAGAAGAATTTGAATTAGGAAAAAAGGAAGAAGAGGAAGAAAAAGAAAATGAAGAACAAATAAAGATTTTTGACTTCTAAACATTTTCTCTTCTGTCTTCTCACTAAATCTTGCGTGTTTCTACAAAAAATTCATCTCATATATTTCTAGTTGTTTTTTTCATAACTCATTAAAAACATTTCTCTGTTAAAATGAGTCTTTAGAAATTTTTGATATGGTTCTCCAAATCCCCCTTCACAGAGGTGGGAAAGTTGAAAACTGTCAAGTGCAAATTAACTTAGATTCAGAAAATCTGAAATTTTATTTGAAACTCAGAGGTAAGGTATTTTCTCCTCCTCTTCCCTCCCCTTCTCTCTTTCTGTTCCCTTCTCTCCTATCTTCTTGCCCTATCCCCTTTTTTTCATATCCTCTCTCTGTATCTTATCTTTCTCTTTTTCCCCCTGCCCACACATCTCTGTGTCTTTCTCATCCATCAATTTGAATAAGAAATGTTAATTCAGCTCCTGTGGGAATGTGTGTGTTTGTCTGTGTGTTTGTATGTGTGTGTGTGTGATATTAGGAATGGGGGAAAAGATATAGGGAGGGAGGACTATTGTTCTTTATTTTGGTTCCCTCCTGTCTCAGGCATCTGGAATAAAGCCCATCCTGAGATTGATCAGGAAAGCAGACAAGCTGGGAGGAAGCAGTATTGAAGTCCAACCTGCCTTTTGCTTCCTTGATTCTGTGTTACTAAATTGTTTTAAACCTATTTCAAGTACAGCAAATCTCCTGTTCTAGTAGGGCTGCTGTTGCCAACTGTGTTCAAGGTGGAGAGTGAGGGAAAGAGAAAGAAAGAGAGGAGGGAGAGGAAGAGAGAGAGAGAGAGAGAGAGAGAGAGAGAGAGAGAGAGAGAGAGAGAGAGAGAAGCAATTGGACTCTGGGCTATGTAATTGTATAAGAGGTGGATTCATGGAGCGGAGATTTGTGTGTGGGACTGGAATCTCCATTCGGTCTTATAAGATAAGGACAAAATTGCTAACGAATTCCCTGAGTACAGATACTAGGTGTAGACCAGAGTGGGAGTAGTTTTGTTCAGCTCAAAATACTCAATCCAGGATTGGAAGCTATGTAGCTGTCCAATGTTCTGAAAACCTCTGCTTCCTGGACTAAAGTAAGGGAAAGTTAAATCTGGCCCGGGTACCCTGAACTCTGGGAATCTACCTGCTGAGCTAACTAATTCTGTCTCTGTCTCTCTGTGTGTGTCTCTGTCTTCCTTCCTCCCTCTCTCTTTCCTTTCTTCTTTGTTTCCTTTCCTCTCTCTTTCCCTCTCTTATTCCCTCCTTTCCTGTTTCATATCTGTCTGTAACTTTGTCTCTGTCTCTGTCTCTGTCTCTCTCTTCCTCTCACCACCACCACCCGTTTGTGTTGAATAGAAGCGTACAGGATCCTGTTCTCTTCTGAACTTATTACTAATGAAAGGCTCTTCATCCAATGACTTGGCCTTCTTCATAGTCAAGTACTTCCAGCTGTTCTCTTCCTCCTACCAGTCATTTCTGTAATACAGTGACCAAGAAGAGACATAGTCTGTTCCTTGCTCGTGACAATCGCTAGTCTCTATCAGTCACCGAGGCTCCTGCTCTTATCGTACTCTCATCTAGGTTCTTGGTTTTAACACATCATCCCCTAATTCCTTTGCCTTTCTCTCTCGCTGTCTTTGGAAGGCATTCTCATTCTCCTCTGTCCTTCTTGAGCTTCCTCCTTTTTGGGGGTCCTTCGCAAGACTCTTTTCGAGTCTTCATTTCTTCTAATCGGGTCCCTCAACTCCCAACCTCTCTACCTCTCCTCTCTTCCAAGTTATCCTCCCCAGACATTTTCTACATTGCTCTTCCCTCCTCCCCCATCAGAGGACTGCGTTTTAAAGCCTCCGATTTTATCAGTTAAAATAGAAGAATATTTTTTTTAAAATCTTTCCTGGCCTCCAGTGCTTTGGGCGAAGCCCCTACAGCCGCACTGCCCAGCCGCATTTCCTGGGTTTCCTGTCTCCAGGAGAAGTCAGAGTACGCTGCTCTACGTGCACAACCCTTCCCACCCATCACCATCTCTCTCTCTAACACACGCACACAGACACACACACAGACACACACACAGACACACACACACACACCCCACACTCCATCCATCCCCTCCCAAGGGCTCTCCTTTTCCTGCGGTCCCCAGAGAACTTTGCCGGCTCCGCCCCTCCACTTCTGTGTCCCATGCCCATATTAAGAGACATGCTGAACTCTCGCATGCCTAGACACACTCAGCAATAGAACGCTTCAGTTCATACATACGCGAACACATATAGAGTCATCTAACCACGCATATGTAACATTCAGTAACCTTATACTCAGCTTCTTCCACAGATTGGCAGTCACCCGTATCCAAATTCATGTTCCTTGTGTCTCACATCCTATGTATGATTCCTTGTGAAGGGAGACACAACCATACAGATACACTTTAGTAATCCCACGCTTCGCTTCTCACACATACGTGGGCACACTCTCTGTCTAGCATCTATGGGTGCATCCAAGGCAGGCACAGCAGTGCACAATCACATCCGCGCTCGGCAACAACACGTTTAGCACAAGCAAACACAGGGAACCTACTATTCTTGTGCCCATTCCAAAGATGCACCCTCACTCCACACACTCACTCACACACACACACACACACAGACACACGCACACACACTTATACACATACTCATATACACATACAGAAGCACGTTCCTCAAGCAAGGCGAGAGCGGGCGCACACACACACACACACACACACACACACTCCGGGGACCCACCCTTTCCCCTTTCCCGCAAGGCTTCTCCCCAGTTCCTCGGCAGCCATCCCTCCTCCGCTCGGCCTCGCTCCCCTCCTCCTCTTCCTAATGATGCACAAAACCCTCCTTAGAATAAAGTCCCCTAGCTGGGCTCCTCCTCCCTCTCCGCCTCCCATTCGTTTCCGCCCGTCGCCGTTTAAGTCCCTCCTACCCCCGCGTAGTCCAGCCTCCGCGGCTCCCCGCCCGGAGAACGCGTCTCCTTTGGACCTGCCCCTCTCCATTCTCGGCCCGCCGCGCTCCTGTGCCCACGGCTGCGGGCTGAGAGCTGCGAGCTACGGGTGGATCGGCTAGCGGCAAACCAGGGAATCAGAGTGGGAGCAAGACAGCTAGTGAGGGAGAGCGGGAGGGTAACGGGAAGACTGACAGACCTGGGGACTAGGAAAAGACTGTGCTGAGCCGGGCTGTGCAGCCTCCCTAGATGCCGGCCATCTGGATCACGGAAGGGGACTTGAAAGCTGAGTATGAAAAGGATTGCTAGCATCCAGGTATCCCTACCCCTGCAGTCGCAGCACGGCCCCCAGTATGCGCGCCGGACACACGTCTCTTCTAAGTTCCCCCCGAGCCGAATAAAAGCCACCCGCGTACAGCTCTCGGCCCGTGAGGGACATTGAGATCAGGTAAGGCGGGAGTCGCTCCAGCGGGATTGGGGGTGGTTAGCTCGGCCCCCGACCGCATTGGAGGTGTAGGGGAAAGGATCACTGTTGTGGCTCCTCTTCCCTCTTGAGTCGCTTTCCCTCTTTCCCTCCGCTGTTCCAAGGCCCCCGCTGGCTGGGCGAGCTGTGTAGAAGCTCTGACCTGCTGGGGTCTCCTCGTAGCCCCGGGGAGCAAGGAGTTAAATTCAGCTTTGAGAAAGTGTGTAAGGAGGGTGGGGGCCAAAGAGGGGAGACTAGAGGTCCTGTAACCTACTTAAGGTCTGGCGGTGTGTGGTGTGTGTTAGTATGGGGTGAATTTGCGTGCGTTTGGTGTCTGGGCTGCGCGTTTGTGTGATCGTGTGATATGTGGTTGTGTTGTGTGTTACATGCTGTGTGTTTGTATGTATTGAGTCCTGTCTTTGCTGTGTGTGTATGTGACTGCTTTTAATTTGCGTCTACACGCATAGGGATTTGGACCACAGCATCACGTAGCCATCAGGAACGCTTTGTGGACGCCCTTTGGGGGCTGAGGGGATTTGGGGATGTATGGAGGAGGAGCGCAAACTCTTCTTTAATTCAAATGTGGATACAAATAAAAAATATCTCAGATAGATCTGGTGCCTTCTGCACTTAACCCACCATTTGATTTGGGCTAGGGACAGAGGAACTGGGGAGAAAAATGAGCCGCTATCACTTTAAATCCCATACTGGGCTGAATGCTTTGGACCCTGATGGGAATTCGGAGAAACTGGGTAGGGTAGAGAGGATGAGGTTGGAAAGATGGGTGGGGGTAGGGCTCCTAGTCTGGAACCTGTTCAATCTACAAATGAAAGGTTGCTCCTCCTGGGGCAGGAACAACAGCAGGGTCACCTGTCTTGGCTTGAGAGAGGATGCAGGCCAAGTTTGCTAGTGTTCTTCTTAAGGAGATGGAGTCACCCCTCTCACCAGTTACTCTCACTGAGGGGATTCTGACAGGTTTTTTCCTTTCTTTTTTAAAAATTAGGCAGCTTAGGGAAAGGGATGGAGGTGGGGAGTGTTCCTTTAAGCTGGACTTCTTTGGAGGTCTAGATTCAGGATTTCAGTTTGCTCTGTGCACTCCCGTATCCTGCCTGATTCCTGAAGGGATATGAGGCTTTAAAAGAAGCATGTCTATGAGCAGACCTGGAATTCTTTTCCTCTCTCCTCATCTGAAGATCTTATATTGAAGTTAGGGAGCAGTAACTGGAAGATCAGGGGACAGTTTTATTTTTTATTTTTTTTATGCTGAAGAAGACAGGCTTTAGAGGATAAGAGAGAGGGTGGGGGTATGTGGGTGGAAGAGGCCTGAGCTTGTGGATAATTGACTCAACTGCTCTGGATTTCTTTATTCACTATAAAATGACTGAGAAGGATATGGAGGCCAATTGGAGGTTTTCTTAGGAATATTGTCTTCCTACCTTAGTCTCTGGGCCCAAGAGTCTGCTCCTAGCCACCTACCTGCTCAGGGTCTGGAGCTCTATAAGTCTCTTGACCACTGAATAGCTTCTGGCATAGCCTTAGGGGCTGCCTAAGGATTTGATTCCTGTTTTTCTGCCACTCAGCAGAAAAGGTGCCTACACTAGGTTTTATGACTCTTTGCATGTCTTCCAGACTGAGCAGCTGTTACTCTACCAATATAGGATGATAACATAATAAGAGTTGAAAGGAACTTAAAGATCATTAAGTTCAGTCCATTATCTTATAGCTAAGGAAACCAAGGCCCAGAAGAGAAGTGTGTTGTCCAAGGTCACACAGGTAATGAATGACAGAGTAAAGATTCCAGTCTCAGCCTTCTGACCTCAAATCTAATGCCCTATCCATTATAACATATTGAGAAGCTTTGGACAAAACAATGCTACAAATTCAGTGCCAATCTATGGGAGGTGACTAAGGAGCAGTTATGGCTCAAGCTACCTACTGTCTGGGGAGAAAAATTCCCTGAGCTTGGCTGGGATTGATGCCTTTCTCTCCCTTGCTTCAGTGAGAGTTAAAAGGGAACATGTGTTTGCAGGAGTCTGCCCTAGCATGCGTGGGTGCCTGTGTTACATGCAGGCACATGCAAACAGCAGAAGTCTGCTCACTGGAGACCAAGCTTCCCACCTCAGAAACCCCTCATATGGTCTGGAGGAAATGTGTCACTTGCTCTAACAAGCCTATTTTGAAGAGGAACTCCAGGACATTAGGGGAAGGGGGTGGTGCAAAAATAATGCTACTAGAAGTTTGAGATTTCTCATGTCTAGGTGATTATTCATACACTTTAGGGCACCCTCCTCCCTCCTTGATGCAAGCCATTTTTCCAGTGAAGCCTTTCCACTGACCTCTCAAACTTCTTATTGCACAGACATATTAAGTGTGAATCACTCCAATTAGAACATTTGTCCCCAGAGGGATTACACCCCCCTCTTATGCACACACTGAAACATACACATTCTCTTAAGATCCTTAAAGATTCATGCTCACATTCACATGATTTGAACATACCTACCAATAGAGGTACTTTCAGTAGGCACAGATATATGTAATCATATATACAAATGGTAATACATATATGCATTTATACACATTAACATACATTTATGCACTCACGGATTTACATAGCCATACGTACATACATGTACACACAGTGGCTTGGGACAATTCTGTACCACCAAGAACACAATCTTTATCTAGCTTAGAAAGGCTTCCTGGAAGCACAGCAAGTCTTCTATCTCACTTCATCCTGAACTATTAATTAAAGAAGGCAATATGGTGTTTATGCCATAGAGCTATAGATATCAAGATATAGATATATAAGTGATTATACATGTTTTTAAACAAACCTATTTTCCCCATTAGTCAAAGTCTTTCCCAAAAGCTTGTATACTAATGAACATAGAAGCATAAGTATCCTTGCCATTCAGTCCCTTGATAATTTGAGTTAACTCCTCCCTCCCCCCAAAAAAAATACTTTTGTATTTTTCATCGTCAAGGACTCACATATTCCATTTTTTTCTTACTAAAAAGACTTGGGAAAAGAACTAATTATGAAGAGTCTGGGGGCAGTTGTAGCACAGAAATGGTCTCATTTTCATGGAAGGCTCAATCTTCTTGGAGAAAGATTCTAGGAAACCTTGCTGAGGGAGTGTTGGGGGTTTCTGTGTCCCTTCTGCCAAGAGAACCTCTTAACAGGCTTTTTATTTTATTTTATTTTTTTTTTGAGGTTGAGGGTGCTTTGGCTCCCAGAAGGGGGAGCTCTGACTCCACTTGAACCACTAAGGGAAATACCAGCTAGGATTCAGCTGTTGGGACCCTGCTGAGTTTAGACATACTGGCCCTGGCTGTAATAGATTTAGGGCAGTACCATCAGAATCCACCTAATGAGTTTCTCTCTCTCTCTCTCTCTCTGTCTCTCTGTCTCTCTCTGTCTCTTTTTCTCTCTCTCTCTGTCTCTCTCTCTCTCTCTCTCATCATCTAATTGTCCTCTAGAATTTGAGGTAAGGACCAAAGAGACAAAGAATTTACCTTCTAAAGGGAGCTCAAGCGCACAGGTTTTTGTTTGTTGTTTTGTTTTTGGTTATGATTTTTCTCAACTTCTGGGAGTTAGAAGGTATACTAAAGTGGAGAAAATATTGAACTAGAAGTAAAAGTCTTGGATATGAGACTATTCTTTTATCTATTATCTGTGAAGTCATTGTTAAGTTATGTTCCCTGTAGGCACCTCTTTTTTCTTATTTATAAAAAAACTGAATTAAATTATTTCCCTTAAAATTCCGAAATTCTGCGCTCTAAGGTTGTTCCTATCTTTATGCTATTAGACTTTTTCTACTTCTCATATATTTTGTTCTATATTCTAAATACCCCTTCCAGTTCTAACATTTTATGCTTTAATATTCTCTTCAGCTCTAATGTGCAAATTTGAAAAGTCCCTCCATGTCCTGAAATTTAATATTCTAAGGAATCTTCCATCTGGGACATTCTTCATATCAGGTAGCTTTCATTTGTAACATTCGATGTTCTAAGGGTCCTTCTGATTCTTATATGATGTTCTAAGGTTCTTTCCAACACAGTCTATGAGTCTATAAAGATATTGCAAATAAGATCATAACATCATAGATTTAGAATTGGGAAGCTTGTCAATTAGGGAGTGATAAGAAAAATCCGAGATATACTGTTCTTTCCTGAGTATATATCTAGCCCACACTGTTGACTTTTTTCTTTTGACAATTGCCATGCCATTAGTTGATGGCAAAGTACTATTATTTTTATATTGTATCTCATATGATAACTGTACAGGATAGTATAATATGTGTGTATAATATTATACATCGATTTAGAGAAATTCAAAGACTATGGATTGTCTATAGATTGTTGAAGGATAATTAGCAATGTTTTTGGGCGACGCCATTAATCCTGTGATTTTAGTAGGGAAAAATTAGTATTTTTTCCATTTAGTATGGAAAAATAGAATTTTAGGATTGGGAGAAACTTGGTCCAACTTCCCAACCATTGTGTAAATTCCTAATATATTAATAAAAATATTAAATATAGTAATAAAGTCTCTGATTAAAAACTTCTAATTGCACATAGCTCTAACAAAGCATAGAACCAAAGCTGTAACAAAGCAGTCAATCTAAATTTTGAATGACTCTGATTATTAGAAAGTTCTTTTATTGATTCAGTATTTTGCTATGAGACTTTTACCCCCTGGTCCCTAGTTTTGTCCTCTGGAGGCATACAGAGTAAATCTACTTTATTTTATATAACATAGACTTTGAGGAAAGCTTTATGACTCTCTTCTTCTTTATGTACCTCCTCCTTTCCCTTCCTCTTATATTATTCTCCATGTTAAGTATTTCCATTTTCTCAATACATGCTCATATGATTTGTTTTCAATATATTCCTACACTTTGGCTTCCTTTTTCTGGATGATCCTGTGTTTGTCAATGTTATTCTCAAAATATAGTTTCCAAAATTGAATTCCACACACCAGATTGCTAAAGCTATTGCTTTACCATACTGTCTCCAAATCCATTTTATGATGTCCCCATAAGAGAAATAATCTCATCTAGCTGGATTAACATGTTCATTTCTGATAACCATCATCCAGAATTATGATTTTCTGTACTTCATCCATCTAAATTCTAGTGATAACTGAAATAAATGACTGATTATGCTTCTAAGTAGGAGAAAACACTAAATTGGTGAGAACCAAAGCAATGTAAGAGATCCTCTTGACCCCAAAACAGAAGGGAAATAATTACAAGTTCAACACCAAATTTTCCAGTCAGAATTGCATCTCATTGATCTTTTTTTGCCCCTAAGGAATCTAGTGCTGAGTCCCTTAATATTAACATTTCTATGACTACTCAATTCTTTTAACCAAGTTTATTGATATCTATTGTCTTTATATCATCTATATATTCCTTTATGTTTCTCCCCAACCTCTCTCTGAGAGCCAAAATTAAGAGTATTCATATACATACATACATATATATATGTATATATATATATATATATATCAAAACAGAAGAAAGAAAAAATCCACAAAATTAACATATCAGTACAATATTCAATATCCATGAAGTCCTTTCTGCAAACGATCAGGAAATACCCTTTCATATCTTTTCTCTGAGGCCAAACTTAGTCATTATAATTTCACAGCATTCAGTTTTGGTTGCTTTGTTTTTGTTTTTCTTTCAGTTTAAATTTTTGTACTTCTTGTGTGTATTGTTTCCTGGTTCTTCACTTTTCATCAGTTAATTTAAGTTATTACATGCTTCTCTGTATTCATCGTGTTTATCATTGCTTATATTTATGCACCAGAATTGATTTAGCCATTCCCTTGTTGATGGATATCTGCTTTGTTTCCAGTTCTTTGCTACTTCAAAAAAAAATGCTGATTTGAATATTTTGGTATATGGGAAGCTTTTCCTTTTACCATCAGCTTATTTAGGATAGATGACTTACAATGGGATTTTTATATCAAAGGATTTGAACATTTTAGTCACTTTCTTTGCAAATCTAGGGGATGCTGAACTCTAAACCAATAAGAAGAGTCAAAATATGTGAAAGGGGAAAATTGGAGATGGTAAGTTGTGAAGACAAAAAAGATGGATTTTGGGGAATATAACTTGGAAATATTATATTAAAAGTAGATTTCAAAAAATAGAGACTTTGCCTCAAATCTGTGACAAGGAGAAACTTATTTTGTTTTTAAAAAATGTTGATGAGAATGTATAATATTTATTGCTTTATTCATTCACTGAGAATAAACTGGGGTAACTGATAGAAATTTTATTTTTCCTTGTCATTGGTGGGGAAAAGAAGCAGAATGCTAATTATTACACAGAAAATTCATGTAACATCTACTATTAGAACACAGGTTTCCTCACCTCTATTTACCTATGATTTAATTTTAAAAAAATCTGTTTAAATTCCACCTATATATTCAAGTAAAAAGCTCTGGAGACTACAACCATGATGTGAGGATTGATGACATATTTGTGTGGACTCAGGCAATTCACTCTGTCATTTCTAATACCCCTGCCATTGTAGGTATTAAATCAGACTCTTATTGGGGAGATAGTTGCATTGCTATATTTGAGGTTGCTGGAGAGGGCTCAAAGGTTAATCCAGAAAGTTCAATGAGGTGTTCATATTAGAAGATGAAAAACCCTCCTGTATGCTATTCCAAATTGTGGCTTCTCTCCAGAGAATGAGATCTTATCTAATAGGGTTCTAGAATAATAGTGTTTAGAATTCATCTAGTTTTACCCCTTCCTGGCAGCCATCTAAGGTAGGATGAATGTGTTTCGTCTGTATTTTACCACAGACAAGTAGTTTTTCCTCTATAAATTTATTTGTGGTATGAGTGGTTCTCAAACTTTTTATCCCAGATCTTTTGCAATTTTTTGGATGATTGAGGATCCTCCAAAGAATTTTTTGTTTATGTAGGTTGATATGTTCTTTATCAGAATTTTAAAAGCTTAATGTTTTAAAGGTACTTTTGACCTAGAGGACTTCTTCCCCACAATGGCCTCATGGACCCATAGGGTTCTCCCAGGCTACACTTTGAGACGCTCTTCTATGTGGTAGCAAGCCTAAAGAGTCATTGTCATTGAAGGTGATAATAAGTATGAATATATATTAGAACCATTTTGAAATAGCTCAAATAATATTTTTTTAATTTTAAAGAGCATAGTAAATTCTTATTGTAAGAGTATTGGAATGAGAATCATTATCTATCTATACCTACACACACACACACACACACACACACACACACACACACACATATATGTGATGTGTGTGGTGTGTATGTGTGTATGTGTGTGTGTATATATATATACATACATATATATATGTATCTATATCTTTCTCTTTATATATAATGTATGACATAACTTAGAAACCTTCGTTTTCTTCTCCTAAGTTCGGTTTCTTCCTTTGTCAAGTGGGATAATAATAAATTTTCTGGCTAGTTCCGATTTTTAGAATTTTAGAATTGGACAGGACCTCAAACATTTTATTATTTCTTTGTTTTACTATAATCAGAGGAACAGTACAATTGATGGTGCAGATAGGAAATGAAAAATTGCTGTCAATAACCCTAAGAAAGACAAGGTTTATTTTCTGTAGTAGATAAAATCAAGGAGAGTCAGAACCTCTGAGCTGCTGTTTGTACAGGCTGCATATTATACTAGGACTATAGAGTACATTATTTTGAATGGAGGGCAAATAAGAGAGCCAGGTATGATTTCATGGGAGAGTTCTGTAGTTTTGAAGCTATTGTGTCCATGGGTGCCATTTTCTGTATTTTTCTGTATGCTCTTGTAATTGTGTGATTTCTAGGAAGCCAAGTGCCAGGCCATACTAAGCTGCTTTAGGTATGAGGCACTGAGAATATAAAAGAGTATAGGAAATGATGAAAGTTTATAACAAGGCTGGTGGCATCTGTGTTCTTGATTATATTCTCTATTCTTTTGGGCATGAATCTCAGAAATTTTCATCATTTGATTCAGTGTAATTTGTGGTTCTTAGTTATATACACACACACACACACACACACACACACACACACACACACACATATATATATATAGCATATAAAGTATTTCCTTGTGGACAGCGCCAGTTTTCCAAGAGCAGGGGGCTGTCTCACCCAGTGCCCTGCTTTGTATAAGGACACAGGAGTGATCCTGGAAACCATAGAGAAACTATCTCCCCTAGAGTAGCAGAGGTAGATTCATATGGCAATATATATATATATATATATATATTCTGGACCCCTTTGGTAGTCTGGAGAAACTCAGCAGACCTTTTTCAAAATGTTTTTAAATGCATGAAATAAAACACATAAGATTACAAATGGAATGTAGATATATTTTGCATATACTATTTATCTCTAGATACCTAAATTGTTACTCCCAAGTTAAAAATCCCTGATTTGGTTTAGGGATCTTATTTTATAGAAATAGAATCTGAAGCCCAGAGAAGGGACATCTTTTGTGTAAGGATATATAGCTGGCTAGTTGTGATTCTGGGGTTAGAGTATAGGCCTTATAATGCCAAGTTCAATATACAACTTCTTCATTGTCATGAAAAATGATGAGAAAGAGCTTTTTTGGGGGCGTAAGATATATAAGTACAAGAAGCTAAATGTGAGATAAAGAGGATTTTTTGGGGGGTTGCTGAAAAATTAGAATTATTGAAGAATTTATGGGGGGAAAGGAGTTAGGAAAAAGATCCAATTGAAATCATAGTTCTGTGGCTGACTATGTGACTTGAGGCAAGTCACTTTTTCTGTCAGGGCTTCATTTTGCTCATCTACAAAATGGATTTGGATTGGGAAATCCTTAGTATCTTTTCCACTCTAAATCCTGTAACCTTGTGATATACCTGCCACTGAAAAGCTTAGGTCAAGAAAGACTGAAAGCTTGCACTAAAGAAAGGGATAAGTACTGATTTCAACAAACACTACGCGTGTTTGGCTATTGAACTGAGGGAAGACTAACTCCATGATGCAATTCAGGACAATCTGAAACATGCCATCTCTGAGAAAGCTGCTTAGGTATCTGTAGACCCTCTGAGCTACTGAAGAGAAAATTAAAGAAAATAATGAGGCTGAGGAGAATTTAAATTGATTATTTTCATCTGAGAGGAAAGAGGATATTTTTCTCTCAAGGGAACTTTCTTTTGGAGATTGCAAGTGGCTGTAAGAAGAATACATTGCATAAGGACACAGTGTGAGAAACTGAAGGACAGTAAATTATGGGACCTGGATGATATCCATTTGAGGAGTCAGAAGGGAATAAAATACAAAGCAGCAGAGGTCCAGATAAGCATATAAAGTATTTCCTTGTGGACAGCGCCAGTTTTCCAAGAGCAGGGGGCTGTCTCACCCAGTGCCCTGCTTTGTATAAGGACACAGGAGTGATCCTGGAAACCATAGAGAAACTATCTCCCCTAGAGTAGCAGAGGTAGATTCATATGGCAATTAAGAAGATCGAGGTGCCATTTTTCTGTGAAAGCTGCAAAGGTCAGAACAGCAGGACTTCCTACAAATGGCGAGTCTGAGCACTTCGAACTCTTCACAAGGGTTAATCCAACCACAGTCCTAAGAGGTTCCCAGGACATAATTTATTTGGATTTTCAAAAGTCCTGTTGATGAGCCTGTGGGAATCCCTATGAAGAATGATGGTTCGTGAAGGTTCCAGGGAGCAATGGTCTTATAGATGAGAGGTTGATTTTGCCATAAAAAGACGAGCATAGCCAGTTTGTGATTTCTTCTCTGACGAAAACTAATTAGAAGCAGAGCCATTATAGGCAATCCATCTTCAGACCTGAGCCCTAGGTATTACCAGCTTGGAGGAAGAACATCTCATGAATCAGTAGAAGCCAGGGGTGGTTGTAGATTCGCAAAAGCTGGAGAAGTCTCAGCAAAATTGTCAAGTACTGCAAGATCCTGTGACAGAAACATCGACCTTAAGTAAGTACAAGGCATTTTACGTGATGGGGAGGATATCCTAAATTTCTCATAGAGCTTGATGAGCTCTGGGTTTATAGGAGCCTCAGAGGAAAAAGACCTACAAGGAGCCTTGGATAGCACTATAAAAATGTCTGCCCAATGCACAGAGGCATTAAAAAAGAAAATAGGTACTTGTGTATGTTTAAGAGAGTTTGGAAAATATGGGAAATAGATTAATCTGCCCGAGTATGAAATAATGTGATCATTCAACCCCCAGTATACACATAGCGAATATCTTTGAATCTAAAATTTTAAAAGAGATAAAATGCCCATGGCAAAAGGGAAAGGACATAAATGACCAAAGGTGGGTAAGAGCTGAATGACATCGTAAAGAATTGAATTTTAAATGCATAAAAACAGGATTGAGTCATGCAGAGACTAGTTAGTAGAGTTTTGTACATAATTCCCAGAGTGAAAATGAATAACCCACTTTTATTTTTAGTCAGCTTTCTTTTTGTTCTTAATAGTTGGGCTGGAGTATTTGTTATTCTATATGCTCACATTTGAGAGGTACCTGGGAAACTGCCTAGTAGTTCCAAATTGGTGTTTCTATAATCTTTGGCATTGGTGATTGAATCTCTGCTATTAAAACTCAATGGAATTTTCAAGCTAGGAGAGAGTTTAGAGATTATCTGTCAGAACTACCTTATTTTACAGATTAATAAACTGAAGACCTAAAAAAATGTCAAGGTCACACAAAAAATAAATAGCAGAGCCAAAATTTGGAACCAATTCTTTTGATCCAGATTCAGTGTTCTTATAATTAACTTATTCATAAGTTAATATAAGACCATAGAATTTAGAAATAGAAAAGAGCTTAGAGATCTTCTAATATAATGCCTTTATTATTATGGTTTTGGAAACTTGTAGCTCAGAAAATTTTCTAGCACAAGGTCCCACAGGTGGAAAAATATATCTAACTACATTCCTATTTCATAGTAGCATGCTGAGAGCCATTCCTTTGGACTCTATGCAGTCATCTTTTCAAATTTCAATCCTTCTCCCACCTTCTCGCTCTTAGGACTGGAAGTTCATCTAAATCCTTAACAGAGTAAATAATTCTGTTTATCAGAAGTTGTAAAGAAAAGGTGTTTCACAAAACCAGGAGATACTTGGGGACTGAGAGGGAAGATTGAAAAGAGGAGAAAGGGCACTGAAAGGGAGGTTGCTAGGGTTTATAAAAGGAAAACTCTCAACTTTTACTAGGTACTATTTGACAGAACCAAGTAATGTGAAAAGTAGTGTTCTTTTCTGCCTATGTGTCTGGAATATTAGTGCAGAGAAGTAGAAAAATGGCAAATTTAGGAGCACTTGAAGTTACTGATTCAGTGTGCTTTCTGATCCTATCTCCAGAGATTCCAGTATTTTCTACCAGTCAGTTCTCTAAAATGCTCCTTAGAGTGAACTATTTTTTGTCAGATTATCCTTAATGAGTCTTTTTTCTTTTTTGGAGGGGGAGGGGGTCAGGGAAGAAGATGGTAGTAAGAGAGGAATAATGATATGGAATAAAAAGTAATTTTCAGCCTTTTTGGTCTCACGACATCTTTACACCATTAAAAGTTATTGAGAAGTCCCTACTCCCCTCCACTTAGAGTTTTTGTTTATATATGTTATATCTTATGTTGTTTACCATATTTAAAATTAAAATGTTTTAGTATTAATATAAAAATAATTTTGACCTAAAAAACTCCCTGAAAAGATCTCAGGGACCCTCAGGCTTCCCAGACTACATTTTGAGAACTGTTAAAATAAAATATAAATTGAAACAAAGATTTAAGGATAGTACATGAGTTCTATCAGAATACAGTCAGAAAAATCGAAGTGAAATATGGCAGGGTTGTTTCTGGGAAATGTGTGTGTGTGTGTGTGTGTGTGTGTGTGTATGTGTCCCTCCTAAATCTTTTTTTCTTCCAGGCTAAACACTCTTATGGTAGCTCCCTAAATTTCTGGTCTTATCGATATTCTCCCAATCTTTTAACATGGTACCCAAGTTTTCTATAGAAATGGCACTGGTATAGAATTATAGACCAGTTTTATGTTCTTCTGTGCTAAATTGGAAGTTCTTAATTCTATTTTTCAGCCTTACCATGAGCTGCTACTTATATGGGAAAGTAGTTCATCTTAAAGGGAGAGAGAGTCAGGTATTACAAGGAAATCTTTGAAAGAGCATCTATAAAAGTTTTTGCTGTTATTATTATTATTGTTGGTATTCTATTGGTGGAGAAGGAATAACTCACCCTTCTGATACTGTCTACCTAATGACTTCAAAATCCCCTAAAATTATCTAGGAGTCTCACAAGGTCTTATTGAAGAAATGTAAAGGAAGTTAGTGATATGGTAACTTCCCTCAAGAAGTTTACAGTCAAAATTCATATTTAGGACTTAGAATTAAGGAACAGCTAAATAGAATCATATATTTTTCAAATTTTATTTTTGTTTTTGTTTTTGTTTTGCTCTGGGCACCATCTTTATAAATACAGATAAGCTACTTCCCTTTGCCTTAATAGATTAATTTACAAGTTATTGATGATTGGAAGAGGGGAAATTGTCACCTAGTGGTCAACAGTGGAATGATAAGTCTCTCCAAATTTAATTTAGATTGGTCCAACAAATTCAGGTATAAAATTTGTTGGCAGACTAATATATTAAAGGCTCTCTAATTTGTAGAATCTGCCAGAGCTTGTTTTTTGATGTTTTAGCCATTTAGAAGCTATGGTCCCTTGCAGACCACCTTGACACATAAAGAAAAGGACATTAATGATTTTTTTGAAGCTGTAAAATAAAAATAGATTATTGTTTGGAGGCATATCGGAAAACATAACACTAGAGAGTCAAAATATATCACATTATTACAGTGATGGTTATTTTGGTGAGGATTTTGATTATAGGAAAGAACCCTTGGGACATCTTTGGGATTTTTACTGTCAGATTGTGCCAATAGTAAATAACACTACTTAAAACAGTCCCAGGTAAGATTTCATACCCCTGCAGAGGTAGAGGGGCAGACTTAATTATCTTAATAGGTGTTATAAAATTCTCAAAAGTAAAGTAAGTTAAATTTATCTTCATTAAAACTCTTCACAAAAATTAATGTGCCATTCATAATGTATATAGGTAACAAGTATTTATTTAGCACCTGTCTCTGTTCTACTAAGCATTAAATGGATTACAAAGAAGTGTAAGACACAGTCTTTGCCCACCATGAGATAATAATAATTCAGTGAGTCCACTTTCTATAACATCTGAAATGCTACGTTAAATACCAAGAAGAATCTATATAGTACAGCTTAGATTCAGGAAGACCTGAGTTCAAATCCAGGATCAGTTACTGACTAGCTGTGTGATGATAGACAAAACACTTAATCTCTGCTTGCCTTAATTTCATGTAATGTAAAATGTCAGTAATAATAGCACCTGCTTCCAGATTGTTGTGAGGATCAAATGAGATAATTTTTGTAAAGTACTTTGTAAACATTAAAAAGTTCTATAAATGCTTGCTATAGTACTTTTTATTACCTACAGAGTGTGACATTAAGTTGCCATGGGAACTCAAAGGTCAAAAAAGTCACTGATCTTCCTGGAGGAGATGGATTTGAATTGAGCATTGAAGGATAGTTAAGAATTGGCAAATCAAATAGGAAGTAGATTGTCATTTTGAATGTGTTGTATGTCAATAGAGGAGGACATCAGTAGCCGAAGCAAAGAAATGATATTAATACTGAATTAGGAGTGTTCAAGGGACTATGGAGAGGTTGACCTATTGAGTAAATGGTCCCTCTTGTGGGATAATGCATGATCATAATAGACATAGTTGAGAGTTGTCTGTAGAGAGCCTCAAATGTTAGCCTGAGTAAAATGGTTCAGTTTTGTAGGAATAGTTGAAATTAAGAAGCACTCATCATTATAAATTAGTTTTTTTTTTTAAAAAGGAGATGCCAGAGCCCTAGATTATCAAGGAAGGCTAGATATCGTCCTTGATTAATTCAGCAGGTGTTATACTTCTTCTAAGAAGAGTTAAGGTTGAGTATGTGATAATCATTCTTAGTGTCCAAATTCTGAAATCTGATACCTGATAATATATGTATATTTTTCCACTCAGGAAAATGGATTTATTCCTGTGAATAATACTTTCTCTACTACTTTTTGGCTAATGGAATCATTTGGAAGATATTTGGAAAAAGTAGCATGGTAAATGAAAAAAAGACAGGGTTTTTAATCAGGACATTTGGATTTGAAATCATTCTATTACTGCTTAGCCCTAGATAAGGTGTTATATATATTATATATATGCATATGGACATGTGCATATCTACATATATGCAAGTGATGCAAATGACAAAAATCATTTTGGGGAAATGATTTATCAAGAGAAGCCTTAGAAAAATAAAAATCAGAGAAAGAAATTATTGACTTAGAGACCTAAAGGGTGGACCAAGTAATTCAGAGGGTCCCTAAGTTTATTTGTGGATAAAAATGCATTTTAAAGATTAGGTAACAATAGATTTGAGTTTGAAAAGGAGGGGATGAAGGAAAGAAGAAAAAAGGAAGGAAGGATACCAGTATTAAGGACTCAATATGTTCCAAAAGACTCAATATTGTACTATGTGATACACATATACTATACACACATGCACACAGAGATAGATATATCTATGTATGTATGTAGGTATTATGGATGTATAATTTATATGCATATAGATAGATATGTATATATATACAATTTAATCCTCACAACAAATTTGGGAGGCAGATGCTTTTAATAGCCAATTTATAATAATAGAGGAAATTGAAGCACACAGTGACTAAGTGATTTGCCCTGGGTCATACAGATAATTAATGTGTGAAGTTGGATTTGAACTCAGATCTTCCTTATTCCAGGCCCTGTCCCTGTGCCACCTAGATCTTTCTGCCTACTTGGCTCAACTCTCAGTAACTGTTACTTTGAGCAGGTCCATTCCATTCTCTGGGTCGCAATTTTCTTTGCTGATAGGTTACAAGCTCTATATAACTTCAAAGTTTTCTTTCAGGTCTGAAGATTTATAAATAATCCTATTGATATGTCAGACGAATTAAGATCCTTATAAAGTGTAGTCTTTGGCTATGTAGATAGCTTTCAAGGCCTGGACCATTGCTAAGTTATGAAATGAGGGTAAAAAGCTTTGGTAGAAATATAAAAGTGTTCAATAGGGAAATTAATGTTTTCCCTTCATTGTGATAATGAATTTGAAGATTGTATCTTTATTGTAGAGACACTTTCTTGGATATAAGCGTTTCTGTGTATCTGTTACAGGCTAAGGTTAATATCCACAGCAGGGAAGAGCAATTAGCAGAAATGTGAATTGTGTCCTTGCATACATTTCTATTCTCAAAGCTAATGATTTGTTTAATTAAAATTTAATGTCTTCAAAAAAGGTGCTATCACATGACAATATGTGATGAGCCTGCTGTGAATGTAAGATGTGGCAAAACCAAATATACCTTTGAACAGAGAGTATTACATCTAAATCATAAGGTCTGGTCACCAAAATGGGATTTTGTCTTCAGGGAAAGGGATCTGAGAAATCCATTGACATTTTAGGTCATAAAATCTCAAAGAAACAAGGGGCTATGTTTGAATGGAAACATATTTGTGTGTAGGGTGTATGTGAACCTGTGTGTATTTATAGATTAATATGTGATTTTGAGTAAGTTCGTATTCATCTTTGGATAAATGTTCTTGTGTGTGTGTATGTTTATGAGTGTGAGATTAATGGATGTTTGTAGATCATTATAGACCAACTCTAATGGAATTGTAAATATGAGTATATAAATGTGTTTATGAATGTATTTTGTTTAAATGTACATGTATTTATATCCAACAAATATTCAACCAATATATTTAGTGCCTACTATGGACAAAATAATATATTAGGGGAAAGGGAAAGAAAAAAAAAAAAAAATTATCTCATCCCAGTCTTCAATAACTTTACCTTCTATAATACATGTATGCCCACATGTATTACAATTATAATGTCATATGTTTCTATAACTCTTTACAGTTTACAGAGAGTCTTCTATGAGGTAAGTAATGCAGTTATAATTATTTCCATGTCACAGAATAGGAAAAAGACTTCTGGCTAAAGGAAACTAGAAGCAGGTCTCAAAATCAGTCTTCTGAGTCCAAAACCTATGTTGTTGTTTTGTTGTTAGTTGTGGTTTTTACAATGCCATGAAAAAATGTCATCTCCCAAATTAGGCTGTTATTTGTAAAGGGACAAACACATTTACAAGATCGGAGTACTCCCATGGATGGTTCTACCATCTGAACATAGATGTAAGAATAAGACCATTCACTGTCCCTGGACCTAAATCCTGACTTTTAATTTGAGGCATTGCTCTTTGGTCTCAGTTTCTTCATCTGTAAAATAAGGAGGTTAAACTGGGGTGATCTCCAGAGTCTATTTTGGTTGTTAATTCAATGATTCATAAGCTGAGAAAATTATGATGATAAATTTAGATGATGTTTTAAGATTCCTTCGAGTTCTCAATTTAGGATTTTAGGATTGTATCACCTGCACCCTCTAGTGGTGAGCAAGTAAAGACTTTAAGGCAAGAAGAATTAAGATAAAAAAGAATTAATGAAGGGGAAATCATATTGTTGAAGGAGTCCCTTCTACTTGACAGAGGAGGAAACTGAAGGCCACAGCTGTCTAGAACAATTTGCCTAAGGTTACTCAGTTTAATAATAATAGTTCTCTGATGTTACAATCTGCTAATTGTAACCATCTGATAAAAATCTGATACTGAGGCTATTATAGCACTAGGAATAAGATTCTGGATAAATGAGTTTTCTTTCTCCAGGGATAATCTTTTTACTTTAGCCTATTTTGATGAAAATTCTTTGAAAGATCTTGAAAGATCATATAATTAAATCTTTTCATTTAAGAGATGAGAAAACTGAGGCTTAGGTAACAAACACAATTTGCCTTGTTGTTTGGTCATTTGGTTGTGTCCAACTCTTCATGTCCCCATGGATCATACTATTCAATGAGTTTTCTGGGCAAAGATACTGGAGTGGTTTGCAATTTCCTTCTCTAATGGATTAAGACAAATAAGGGTTAAGTGACTAGTCCGGGATTACGCAGTTTTTATCTTCAGGCAGATCTGAACTATGGGCTTCCCAACTCTAAACTCAGTGCTCGATCTCCTGAGTCACCTAGTTGCAACTTGCCTGAGATCACACAAGTTAAAGAGCTTGGCTATGAACCAAGACATTAGACTGAGAATCAAAGTTCCTAAATTCGAATCCCACTTTTGGCATTTATTATCTGTGAGATTTTAGGTAATCCACCAAACCTCTCTGGGCCTTAGTTATTCAATTGTAAAGTGCAGGGACAGGAGGGTGTGTACTCTTAGATGGTCTTTAAGGTCCCATTCAATGGAAAACTGATAGTCCTCCAATTTTCTGATTCTAAATCCAGATCCAGAGATCTTTTAATTAACTAGTGTAAAAGATTTAAGGGACAAAACATATAAGAGGGGGCAGAATAGAAAATTGTACTGTGGCATATGGGTGTTACAAAATTGGGTTGAAAAAATTTCAAAATAAAGAAGATCTGGATTCTTTTTTTATTGCCATTATCCAACCTGAGAGTTGTTCTAACACACAGCCAGAACTCACACAAATTTCAAGTCTGCTGAATCCCAGCCAAGTAGCATAAACATACTTGTCTCACTGTTGTTATACTAGAAGGGGGTTGAAATAGGACTTAGAAAACCTCTCTCACTTTTAATTAAAAAAAGATTTAGGATGAGTTGGGGTTCCATCTCTATTTAACTATAACTACTTTTAACTTTTGTTTTATTGTTATTATTGCAAATCTGATAAATTGGCCATCTATTTTTTTCTTGGTTTCTGCTCCATCTGTAATGGAGAAAACATTTGCTGAACTGTTTCTTCTTGCTTTTCAAAACTATATCTTACTTTTTGTCAGAGAAAGGCATTAACCATGGAGGGCAGAGAATAGCTCGAGATGTTTCTAATTCCTTCTTTCCTTAAATGAAAGCATCTCAGAGTTGAAAAGTACTTCAGAGAATAAGTAATCCAACTCATAACTAGACAGTAAAATGAAATAGTTCAGAGTGAAATCAGGGAGATCTGAGTTCAAATCCTGCATTAGATACATAATGGCTGTATAACCTTTCAAACATGTGACTTATTGTATCTCATTTTTTTTCATCTTTAAAATAGGATAATATTGGCACATATTGGCACCTACCTCCGAGGGTTCAATTGAGATCACAGACATAAAGTTCTTTTAAAACATTAAGAGGCTAAATAAATGGTAGCTTCCTCTCCTGCTCTTTCTCCTCATTCTTCCAGGCTTCCTTTTTTTCCTTCAATTTTTCCAAAGTTTTCCTAGTAAGGCCAAACAAATCAAGACTAATTTTCTAAGCAAAAACTTTTTTCCCTGAGGCAGTTGGGGTTAAGTGACTTGCCCAGGGTCACACAGCTAGAAAGTGTTGAGTGTCTTAAGACCAAATTTGAACTCAGGTCCTCCTGAATTCAGGACTGGTAAGCAAATAATTTTTCAAAATATCATACTTGGTTGTCCTCTACTTGCCCCTACCCCTCCTTCTTTTCTTTTAGAGGCTAAGCATCCTCAATTTCTTGAAATCTTGATTTCCTTCTTCTGGATTCTCTTTAGTTTATCAATTTTTTCCCTTAAAATCTATCATCCAAAATTGAACATGTTACTTTAGTTGCAGACTGTTTAGGACAAAAAAATAACTTTAACTAGGGTTGAATAACTTGTTTTGCCCCCAGGGTGCTATTTTTTGGGGGGTGATAAAGATTCCTCTTTGCCTCCATATCATTACCTCCTAGTCCTCTTCTGACCTAAAGGAACCTGAACAATTTACATTAGAATTGTACCTCACCATACTCCCCAAGATTGCCCAATAACAATACCTAACAAATTTGCAGATTTTTCATCTTTCTCTCTCCTTTACTTCTTCTCTTAAGATTTTGTCCCTCTACTGGTTCTGTGCCTCTTCTATTTATCTTATGTTTTTCTCTTGTCCTTAGCTTTCTTATCTTTGCCTTATTCTTGATATTGGCAGCAAGACTATACTATAAGTGCTCTGTTCCCTGTCCTGAGTTTCATAGTCCACCATCATAGTCCCAGCCCTCCATAAAACTTCCCTGCCTGCCTTTTGCTTTCCTTCAGTTTACTGGAAGATTTAACCTGACTGAGCAGAATGTGTTCTTTACTCTGTTGCCATTTGCTTACCCCATTTTCTTTCTTTCGGAGTTTGCCTGCTGTACCAACAATAGTTCTGCCCCTCTCTTTAGAACCTCTTTTTGCCACTGTGATTTGCAGCCTTTCCAACTCCACAATTAACTACTCCCCTGTGCCATTAATCCTGTAACATTTGATCCTCTCAATGCTATTACATAGGGCCATTATTATCCTCATTTTATTTTATTTATTTTTTGCTGAGGCAATTGGGGTTCAGTGACTTGTCCAGGATCACATAACTAGAAAGTGTTCAGTGTTTGAGGTCAGATTTGAACTCCTCCTGACTTCAGGGCTGGTGCTCTATCCATTCACCACCTAGCTGCTCCTATCCTCATTTTATAGGGGAGGAAATTTAGATGCAGAGAAATTAAATAATTTGCCCAGAATATCATAGTTAGTAATTGAAGCTATTTCTCAACTTAGGTATTTTTTCCCACCTCAAAGTCCAGTGCTGTAGCCAGTGCTTCTCATTAGATACTTATTAAGGGGTTTAAACACCCAAAATGATATATATGATGAATGATTTTTAAGTTTTAATGATGTTTTGTTTTTTATACTAAAACATTTAGAGATTATTCCCACTTCATGACAGGTCTCTTATAACAAAGTAAAATACTTAAGAAAAATTAATAATATGTTGACCTCATTTGAAGCAATCTTTTATATCTGTGACATCCTCACCTCCCTATTATTTTTGAAAATTAACAAGTCTACTTTCTCTCCCTACCACCGTCACCCCATTAGGAAAAATAAAGAAAAAAATTTGTGTAACAAATATTCATAATCAAGTAAAACAAATTTGCTGAATGACTGTACACACACACACACACACACACACACACACACACATACACACACACACACACGTGTGTGTGTATGAGTATGTGTATATGAATATGTATGTATTTGTCTAATTTTATTCCCTAAATCCATTACCTTTCTCTATATTTATTGTGGAATATTCTGGAATCATGAATGGCCATTGTGTTGAACATAGTTCTTAAAATTTTCAAAGAGATTAGGTTTTCTAGTGCTGCTGCTGTTATTAAAGACTGATCTAATTCTGCTTATTTAGTTCATCGGTTTATTAAATTCCTCAAAACTGTGCATTTTTTTACAATATTGATATTAATAGTCAAAATTATTCTTTTGATTTTGCTCACTTCACTCTAAATCCATTCATTTTTCCATGTCTTTTTGAAATCATTTATTTCTTCATTTGTCATAGCACAATAATAATCCATCTTGTCCAGCCATTCCTTAACTGATAGACATGCCCTTTGTTTTTGTTTTTGTTTTGTTTTTTTTGATTTTTTCATTTTAGCCATATGGTGGCAAAATTGCATAATTTATAAATGTAATTATGTAAGGTGATTATAAAATAATGTGCAGAAAGTAAGCTGAGGTCAGGAGTAAACTAGAACCTTATAAAAGAACAGGAAACAACTTTGAAAAATTATTCCATTTATCTATCTATCTATCCTTCTATCTAACTGTCTATCTATCTATCTATCTATCTATCTATCATCTGTCTTTCTATCCTCCTGTCTATCTGATTGCCTTTTTATCAATATTTGGATATGGTCAATGCAGGAATTAATTTTGCTTGATTATTCATATTTGTTATAATTGTTATTGAAGTATTTTTTAATAAGAGGGGATAAAAGAGGGAGAGGAAATGGAATTTATAAAAGTGGAATTTAAAACATAGAAAATAACTTATTCAATTTATTCTTCTTAACATTGTGTAGAATGACAGGATTATATACTGCAAATTGGAAGAACTACTTTTTTTCTCCCTCTACCCAAAGAAGATTCTTTAGTCACAGGAGTACTTATGACACTCTAGTTCTGGACAAACCACCCCTTATTGTTATGAAGAAGTTGAGAAGGAAAGAAATGAGATCCAAGTTGGACCCAAATTCTGAGAGTGATGTTGTTTTCCATTCTTGAATTGTTATCAAGTGTACTTAGGAGCTGAAAAGTCTGGAAAGGTTTTCTGTAGAGAGATTTCTCCCTTTCCAGCATGCGAGCAAAATCAGATGTGTGTGTGAATATTCAATGAGACAGGGGTTAAGGGTCCTCCTAGCATTCTGAGTTCTGTTTGTTGCCAGAGATTAGGCTGCCATCTGGTTAGTACCTGAATCCAAGAAGTTGCTGAAATTCTTGCTGATTTTAACAAGTTTTAGGTATATAGTATTGTACATAAAAGCATAACAGATTTCAAACCATAAGAGACACCATCAAGTAAAACCCTTCATTTTACAGATGAGGAAACTAAATTTCAAGTAATAAAGAGACTTTCCAAAGGTCATACTGGTCACAAATCCAGAAGTGGGGTTCAAATCCAAGATGTCTCATTCCAAAACTTTTCCCTCTGCACCAATATTCCCCATTAGAAGAAAGTGGCTTAGAACATTCTATCTCATAGTGGAAGCATTGTGGGAACATACATGATCATAGGAAAGAGAGCCTCAACCATAAAAAAATAACAGAGTTCACTAAGTTGCGGTCAGGACCCTGAGATTCAGAAGAAACTCATTTGGTTTCACATGGAATTTTGTCAGAATAGGGATTTGAACTGAGGTGACCTGATTCTTAGTCCAATGGTGTTCCATTATGATTTTATTTTCTGAAGACTCCAGGAGAGTCTAGTCTCAAACTGCCTGAGTGTCACTGGTAGAGGTCTGGTGGTAGGAGAGTTGGTGGTGAGGAGGGCTTTGGATCAAAGGATTGGTACCTCCTGAGTATTCTAGTCAAAAGGAGCGAAAAGGCATAAAACTTTAAATTAGAATTCTCCTGTACATCACTCAGAGTTATAGAATGCTGTAACCAAGAATGTTAGGGATGGAAGGGACACATATACAATATAGAATGCACATGTATTTCTTTTTGCTTTTTTTCCCGAGGCAACTGGGGTTAAGTGACTTGCCCAGGGTCACACAGCTAGGAAGTGTTAAGTGTCTGATGTTAGATTTGAACTCAGGTCCTCCTGACTTCAGGGTTGGTACTCTATCCACTGCGCCAACTAACAGCACCACCTAAGGGAAGGGGCCTTAGACTGTAGAGTATTAGAACTGGGACAGACTTTAAAGACTATAAAGACTGTATAGAAGAAACAAGTTAAAGTCCAGATAAGGATAGTGACTTAGTCATTGTCATAGAGTTGGTAATAGATCTATGACTAGAACCTATTTATTTTGCTTCCCAGCCCACTGCTTTTGGGGATAAGATCATAGATCTGGTATTGAAAGGGATCTGAGAACAAATCATTCCCTAATTGATAAATGGTCAAAGGAAATGAATAGATAATTTTCAGATGAAGATATTAAAACTAACTATAGTCATATAAAAATGCTATAAAACACTATTGATTAGAGAAATGCAAATGAAGTACCATCTTTTACATATCAGATTTGCTAAGATAAAAGGAAGAGATAAATGATGAATGTTAGATGGGATGTGGAAAAAACTGGAACTCTAATGCATTGTTGGTGGAGTTATGAAATGATCCATTTCTGGAGAGCAATTTAGAACTATGCCCAAAGGGCTATCAGACTGTGCATACCCTTTGTTCCTGCAGTGTTTCTACTGGGTCTGTATCCCAAAAAGATCATAAAAGAGGGAAAAGGACCCACATGTACAAAAATGTTTGTAGCAGCCCCTTTTGTGGTGGAAAAGAATTGGATACGTATCAATTGGGAAATGACTAAGTGGTGGTATATGAAAAATAATGGAATATTATTATTCTCTAAGAAATGATGAACAGGCTGATTTCAGAAAAGCCAGGAAAAAACTTACATAAACTGATGCTAAGTGAAGGTAATAGAACCAGGAAAACATTGTACACAGCAGCAGTAAGCTTGTGTGATGATCAGCTATGACAGACTTGGTTCTTCTCAGCAATTCAATGATGCAAGAAAATGGCATTTGCATCCAGAAAAAAAACTATGGAGACTGAATGTGTTTTGAAGCATACTGTTTTCACCATTTTTTCCTTCTGTTTTTTTTTCTTTATTGTCATTTTTCCATTTTGGTCTGATTTTTCTCTCCTAACATAACACATATGGAAATATGAAAAAAATGAATGAATATAAATATATAACTTTAAAAGTTTAAATTAAAATATAATAAAATATTTTTAAAAGAAATTTAAAAAAGAAAGGGATCTCAGAGGCCATTTAGCATAACTCCCTCATTTTATAGATAAGGAAACAGATCCAAGAACATAAAGAATCTTGCTAAATGTCATGCAAGAAGTATTAGAGGCAGCATTTGAACCCATATTCTCTCATTCCCAAATATTGTTCTTATAATTTATTATGCCATTTAGTCCCTCATTTGCTCTGAATGATGTTAGCAGATTTTTGTTTATATTCTCTCTCTCTCTCTCTCTCTCTCTCTCTCTCTCTCTCTCTCTCTCTCTCTCTCTCTCTCTGTTTTTTTCTCTCTCTTGCCATCTCTCTCAAGAATCTTAGATAGATTACTGTTTCCTCATCTAGCAACAATCACTCTCTGCACAGGGACTTTGCAAGGCAGGATTGGCTCATTGACCTAATAGGGGACACCCAGCTGGTATGAAAATACAGACTGAAAAACAGGCACTAAATGTAGAAAATGAATTTCCTTCTGCAAGATTCTCTTTGGAATCAGAGCGAGGCTGTCAAGCAAGAAGGTGTATTGGGATGAGGGAAATTAAGTGTTAGAGGATATAAGATCCACAAAGTCAAATGCATAAATGTAAGTGAAGAAGGAGCAAGGGAAGGATTGTGATGTCAGGCAGGAACTAAAGCAGTTGCTAAGACCAGTGTTTATGGCTTGAGAAGCATGACCCACATAGCCAGATTTCTCTTACTGATGTGTTTTTAATCAGATGGTCTTCTGAAATTCACCCTCCACTGACTCTATCATTCCCCAAAGACAATCTGGAGCAATCTGTTTGCATCTGCAGTATGTACAGATGTGTTTTCTTTCGCCAGTCACACCTGGTAGGTCATTTCTTAGAAGCAGCACAGAGTCCAAAAAGGCATTCAGTGTTTGAAAGTGGAGTAAAGCTTGACCTGATACAGTTTTTCATAAAAACTTGTTATTATCAGCCCATATTTTTTGGTCAGTTGAAAGCTAGATTTTCTATAAAATCAAGGGTTCTTGAGTGACCTCTGAGAAGATGTTGGAGAAAAATCCTACCAGACTTCAGGGAGTACCTCATTCATGATCTTATTTTGTAAGTTTGTTCATAATTAGCACTGGCAACTCACTTATATACATCATGTTATATTGTTTATACCATCAGTTTTCAAAGTATGGTCCTGATACCTCTAGGCATCCTGAAGATTTTTTAGGGAGTACATGAGGTCAAAACCAATTAGATAATCATACTAAAGATGCTTTCATTTCTCAAGTGGTAAATATCGATAGATATAACCTACATAAAGAAAAGCTCTTTGGGATCCTAGTCATTTTAAGAATGTCAAAAAATCCATGACTAAAATATGTGACAACTGCTGCTTTTAATAATTGGAGCAGGGCAACTAAATGGTGCAGTAGAAAGAGCACTGACCCTGAAGTCAGAGGACCTGAGTTGAAATCCAACCTTAGACATTTAACACTTCCTAGCCTTGTGACTCTGGGCAAGTCACTTACTCTCAATTGTTGTAGGAAAAAAAATCAATAATTGGAGTTATTGAAGTTATTCCTGTGGAGGAGTATTATCAACAGACCTTGAACATTGGAAGAATTATTTTTTCGGATTGAGCTTTGGAAAAACTGAAATGATAGCATGTGTAGGATAGATTGGATGGGGAAGATCCTAGAATTCATTAAGAAATTGTTTCTTTCAGATGGAAGGTATTGAAGTCTGGACAAAGATAGTTGAAGTGGTAATGAAAAAGGTAAAAAGTATAAATTTCTTTGTCCCCTATATTCCTTTTTGATAAGAGGAAGCTAGAATTCATCATATCTTTACGTAAGTCTAATGTCTGATATTTTAAGACTGGTTGCTTTTAATCCATGGCCAGTGAGACAGGTACTGACTAGTATCTTAATTTGCATCTGAAATGGGAAATTCAATCATGGGATTTAGTAAGACAATTTTTTTGAATCCCCTGATATTGCAAATAAGGGAACTGGCTGGGTCCCACAGAATTTAAGTCATAGGTTACTGACCTTTTTTGGTCCTTGCATTCTTAGACTTTCATTAAAGCTTCTTATACCTCCTTTTTGATAGGAAAGATAATACATTCTAGAATTTGCCACACATTATTTACACAAGCAAAATAGATTAATTTCAAAAGAATAATATAGTTCTTTGTCAAATATTCTTCTGACAAGCTTCTTGAGGCTCTTGGGATACTTGTACCCAAGGTTGGCAACTCTGGGATCATTAATTTTGTCCGAGGTCACAGAGATGGGAAGTAACAGAACCTGGAGTTCAGACCCAGTTCTTGCATTTCTTATTTTAGCACTCTTCATTTCTTTTCATTCTTCCTCTTTCTCCCCTCCCATCCTGTTGTGCATTTGATAAAGCTTTGCTTCCATGAAATATCCAATCTGTTCCCATTTCTCCTATTATTTTCACCTTTCACAAGCATGTGGATAATAACTGTATATCAGAGGCCTGGGTGGGTGCTCACCACGCTCCCAGGAAAGCCAAAGAGATGATCTGAGCAGTTCTCAGCAATGAGCCCAGCTTCAAATTAGTAAAAATATCAGTGTTTTGTAGCCCTTCTCTCCTCTCCACTTCACTATAGCAGAGTTATTTATGCTCTACTCTTTCCCTAGATCTCTTTTTCCAAGACCTATCTATTCCTCACTGTTTATATTTCCTTTTGATTTTCCAAGTGCCTTTCTATCTCACCCACCTTCCCCCCAAACTCAATGCCACCACAATTACAGCAAGAAAGGGCAACATTAGGAAGCTCTGTTTTCAAAGTAAGGCCTTCATGTTTAAAACAAAATAAAACCAATAAAATACTACCATTCATACAGACCATCACCAACTCCTGTATTTTCTGAAGAAACTGCTTAATATGGATGTAGCAGAAAGAATTACTCTATATAGCTGTTCTAATTTAAATTTTCCCACTAGGTCAATTAACTTCCCCATCCTATTTGCTTATCTGTAAAATGGGAATAATATTTTGTACTACTTATAGATGCTTATGGATATATGTTGTCATGAATCTTAAATGTGATAGGAGAGATTGAGTTCTTTCTAAACCCTAAACTACTCGTTAGGATATAATGGAAAAAAATGTATTAAATTCTTTGGATAAAGCTGAAAATACAAATAGAAAATTGAAACATATTCTGTTTTCAAAGAGGGCATTCTACTTGAGAGAAACAAAACGTACAAGAGAATTTACCTGTAGGGATGCTAAAAAGGTCTGGTGATCTTTGAGGTACAGAGAGTAGAGAATGGCAAAATCCAGGAATACTTAGGCAGGTACCAGGCAGGTGACATAACTGGAGGATCTTCATGGTGTAGCTGTCGGACAGGTGATAAAGTCTAATGGTTCTTAGGACCTGATAGCGGGGAAGATGATAAAATGTGATCCTCCATATAACAGGAAGCAATGTAGTTATTGAAATAAAATGTGTATTGAAATGAAATGGTATAAACAATTTCTTCTGCATTGCAGTTGGAGGCTTAGAAAAGAAACCCACTACTATTAGTAAGGAAAGACTCTAGTGAAATTCAACCAGTAGGTTGAGAAACTAGGAAAGGCTTTTGGTTGACACTCTTATAGTATATGGATCTGGTACACATATGGTATACATGGGTAAGCAGAGATTGGGTTGGGGTCTTTGGGAGACAAAGTCTCACACACAAATAAATTTTAGCCCCTATTATCAGCAAGTTGACAAAGTGAACATAATACTAGACTTGTAACTAAGAAGACCTCAGTGCAAATTCTGCCTTAGCTACTTAGTAGCTGTATGACTCACTTGCCACTTCTCTATTTGCCTCAATTTCCTTTTCTGTTAAATTGGGATACTAATAACATCTACTTCCATAGTTGTTATAAAGAGAAAATTAGATATTAGTAAAGTCTTTTGTAAAGCTTAAAGGATTATATTTAAATGCTAGTTATTATTTTTGTTATTGCTGTCAGCATTAGCAGCAGCATATTTTTCTGAAAAAAATGTAGTAGTCAGACAAGACAATCTCAAAGATACTTTTTAGCCCTGAATCTTGAGATCTTACAATTCTTCACAAAGGGCAATATAATAGAGAAATAGAAAAATCTTCAAACTAGAATCCTCCTCCACAATCTAGAGTTCTTATACGCGTTCTTGCATTAAATATCTTCCTCACTCTCTTCTCTTTCCTTTTTTCCTAACTTCTTTCCTACTTTGATTTACTTTTATTGATGTCTTTGGTTTTTACATCCTGGCCATCACTGTAAATCAACAGATCTCAGTTTTAAAGCAGTTTAAACAAAACCTGTCAAGATATGTGTTTTACAAAAATCATGTGTTATTTTACCGCTATTGTACCCTATCTGTCCAGTAAGAGGAAAAAGGTACAATTTATCAGTTTTTCTCTGGCAGCCACAATCAATTGTTATAATTATATAATTATTACAATAGTCTTCAATTTCATTTTATTTTATTTTTTCAGTTACATTGCAGCTTCCATTGTACACTATTTACCTGGTCCTGCTTATCTCATTGTGCATTAGTTCATAGAAGTCTTTCTTTAGTTCTCTGATTTTCTTATGGTAATCATCTTTTATGGCATAATAATATTCTTTTATGTTCATATATTAAAATATGTTCATGCATTTCCCAGTTGATGGGTAGTTACATTGCATCAAGTCTTTAATAGCACAAGAAAATCTTCCAGCTTCATTTGAGAGACAGGGGAGGAAAGAGAGGGAGAAAGAGAGAAAGGGGGAGAGAGAAAGAACAGGGAAAGGGAGAGGGAGAAAAAAGAAAGGAAGGAAAGAAAGAAGAAAGGAAGGAAAAGAATGAAGGAAGAATAGACTTCATGCAAGAAAAATTTAGGTGAGACATAAAGAATTTCTCTTCCATAAAAGAAGCAATAAATCCTATTTTACTATAGTTTAATTCAGTATGATCTGCTGATCATTTGTAGGATAATATGGTTCGAATGATAAATCATTTATTTGAATCCCTTTACATTAGGAAGAGGAATTTGAGCCTCACGAAGATGAAGTGAGCTGTTCAGGATCATACAGATATTAAGTAGCAAAGTTAGGATTTAATCCTAGAACTTCCAATCCCCAGTCCAGGGGTCTTGCCATTTTAAGCACTGACTACTTGTATGATCTGTGTTGGGGATTACAAAGATGAAGAAGACATGTGGTCATGGAGCTCATAATCTAATAAGCTTTGCAGGGAAGCCTTTCTTTCTACATCCATTTCTCTATTCCTCTCCCTGCCCAAGCCCTATTCTCTCCCATTTGGTTTCTGTCAAGAGAACATTATAATCTTTCCTCATGATCTCCAGCAGGGCACTACCATGCCATCACTCACTGTTAACAGACCCCATTGAGAACTTATAGTATATCTTGAAGCCATTTTTTGTTTGGAAGTCAATGGCAGTCAGCCAAAATTCCAGCAATATTTGCTTTCCTTAAGGCTTAGACAAATCAAACCCATTCACTTCTTCATACTCTCATACCTCATTGCCATGTCTCTTGCTACTTGTGATTTTCTCCTTGTCTAAGGTGAGCCAAGAATTTTTTTTCCCATTCATCTCCTTCTGTTCCCTCCCCCCACCACCATAAAATGTTAAAGCTAAAAGGAAATTTAGGACATAAAATGTTAAGTCTGGAAGAGATCTTCAAATAGAGCACATTAAAGGCTGAAGGGAGTTCAGAGACTATCCAGGAAAACCTTTTCATTTTACAAATAAAGGAAGATGAGATAAGATCATTTGCCCCAATTAATACTCCTTAATTAGCCTGTTGGCACCTCATCCTTCTGAGTCCCACAGTAAATTAATAGTTAATCCAATGAACTAATTCAAGCTAAAGTGAAATTGGTTGATATCAGTTTAGAATTATCTTACATGTGACATTTTTACTTTAACTAGAATAGACCTATAGTTAAATCCCTGATGGGAATATTTCTGGTATATTTGAAGTTGGGAAAGGTTTACTTTTTTAATTACCTTTCAGATATACTGAAAATATGCCTGAGAACTGGATCTAAAATCAGTGACATCTATGTTCATATCCCAGTTCTGCTACTTTGTATGTGAATATATGTGTGTGTGAGTATGTGAGTGTATGTATATACATAAGAGACAGTGACAGAGAAAGTAACAGAAATAGCAGCAGAGACAAAGAGAAAAATGAGAGATTGACAGAGACAGAAAGATAGAGAGATAAAGCAAGAGACAGATTGAGAGACAGAATGAGAGAAATGGAGAGGCAGAAAATAGAAAGACAGATTGATTTTTTTTTAAAGCCATTGGCTAATGATTCTCAGATATATTAACCTCTCTCCTAATCTCCAGACTTACATTTGTATTTATTAGACATTCCCAAATAGATGTTCTATAGATGTCTTCAATTCAGCATACCCTAAATTGAACTTGTTCACTTTCCTCCCAAGTTATTTCTTCTTCCTAACTTCCCTTTTACTATCTAGTATTCTTCAAGTCATCCAGTATCATAACCTAGATTGTTTTCCTCGATTCCTCACTCTTTCAACCCCCATATTCAATCTATTGCAAGTCTTGTTGATTTTACTTTTGTAAAATATAATGCATAGCCCCCCTTCTCTCCTCCAACTACCCCCCTGTGCAGGGACCCCATCACCTCACTCCTGAATTAGTGCAATAGCTGCTGATAGGTGTCTCTGCTTCAAAATTCCCATTACTCTAGTCCATCCTTCACTCAGCTCTCAAATGAATCTTTCTAAAGTGCCTCCCTATCCAATAAACTTGAATGGTTTCCTATCACTCTCAGCATCAAATATAAAATCCTTTGACATTCAAAGCCTTTCCTAACTCTGCCTACACACACACACACACACACACACACACACACACACACACACACACGCCTTTGCAATCTCCTTATACTTTATACCTTCCTCCTTTCATATACTTTACCATTCAGTGACACTAGCTTCCTCATTGTTTCTTGAATAAGGTACTCCACTGCTGGACTGGGGGAATTTTCCCAGGCTAGCTCTCATACTTGGTTCACTCTCCTTTATTTCCCCTTCTTGGCTTTCCTTCTTTCCTCAAGATCCAGTTAAAATCTTTAAGAAGATTTTCTAAACTTTCCCCACCTACCTTAATCCTAGTGCCTTCCTTCTGTTAATTATCTACAACTTATTTTGTACATTGCTTGTTTGTTGTTTGCATGGCTTCTTCCCCATTAGATTGTAAGCTTCTCTTTTTTTTAATTTAATTTTATTTAATAATAACTTTGTATTGACAGAATCCATGCCAGGATAATTTTTTACAACATTATCCTTTGCACTCACTTCTGTTTCGATTTTTCCCCTCCCTCCCTCTTCCCCCCCCCCAAGATGGCAAGCAGTCCTATATATGTTGATTGTAAGCTTCTTATGAAAACAGTTTCTTGCTTTCTTTTTATCCCCAGCATTTGATTTAGTGCCTTGCATGTAAAAAGCGCTTAACAAGTGCTTATTGACCAATTAATAGAGACAGACTGAGGAAATGATTTCTTGTTTGTGGAATTTCATTTTATCATCTTTAGAATGAGAGGGTTCTACTAGATCACCTCTGAGGTTCCTTCTAATTCTAGTTCTATGATCCTATGATCCTATCCCAAAATCCTCCTAATTCGAATCATTCAGTCATTATCAGGTACCTACTAAGTGCAAGGTTCCCTTGTACCTTAGAAAGATGCTTCATCCTTTTAGAGAAATTAGCCCTGAAAATCTGGAAACCCAAGCTGTTTTCTCTGCTAAAAGGACTTCAGGCTTCCCTGAGGAAATTTAGACTTGAGATTGCTTTGGTCTGGAAAAAGGTAAGTCTTTGAAGATTAAAGAGTAATTTCACTTAAAAAGAGGCATTACAAAAATCCTAATTGAATTACCCCATTTCTTTTTGAGGAGAGTAAAAACACTAAAAAAAAAAAAAAATCAGCAGGCATGTCCAGGTTTAGCCAGAGGCAGAGCAGGTAGCCATTGACAAAAAGGAAATTGAAAGGCACATAATAACATCAATATCCATTCATTCCTTTGGGTTAAACATAGCCGTCTGTTTGTCAAAGATGGGAGCATACATTCTCAAGTCCTAAAGGTCAGAAAATACTTGACTTTCTCTGGATTCTTCCATCTTTATTTGGAGAGATTGGAGCATCATAAGAGAAATATGAGAGGGATCTGGTTTTGTTTTTAAAGCACAGGATGGCATAGTTGGACTGGACACTGGAATTCTAGCTCCATTGCGTTTAACCTGTGTGAACTAGAATAAGTCATTTAATCTTTCTGGTCCTCAATTCTCTCATCTGTAAAATTAGATGAAGGGATTGGACTTAGATTATTTCTAAGGGTCTTTCTAGTTACAATACTCTATGATGCTAAAAATAATCTTACTTTTCTCCTGGCATAAAAGCAAAGACATCACATGCTATGTGCATTAGAGGCACTAGTCTCGTAGGAAAGTTTTCAGAGATCTAGATTTCCTCAGAGTAGTGGAGAATCAAAGTGGAGATAAGAATATTTTCAAATCTAAGGCCACTCCAACCCACCTGATAATCAGAACTCCTTAGTACATATAACACACCTTTAAATAAAACAAATTGTAAAGCTTCTTATTTCTCAGGTCTTATGTTTTCCCTGATGTTGATGATAGAAGCTTAATTGTCTGCTTTAATTTATTAGTTCATCATTAATAAATTACTCGTTATATTTTAAAGGATGAAACAATTCCCTAAGAAAGAACATATTTCTGTGAATCTCCATTCAGGAATTGTCAGAAACCTTCCAATCCATTTCTTTAGTGAGCTGCTAGAGGCATCATACCAAAGGCCATGTTATTTGTTAGGCAAGTTTTTGAGATTCAGTTCAAATAGCAGCCCTGATGTCTTATTCTATTTTTTCCTGAATAAATGGAAAATAGCCTTAGGTTAGAATTCAACCAAGGTTGCCTATTGAGAGATTGAGTCTTCTATCCTCCTTCCTACTATGATTCCTGCTGTCAATATTGGTATCCATTGAAATAGCATCCAAATGTTATACTATGGAAGTATGTGACCCTAAATAATTTCTGGGGCTGTGGAAGCATTCCTCCTGGAAAGAGATGGCAGAAACTTGGACTAGCCCTTTATGCTTCTCAGATTTGTGGGTAGAGAAGTAAGAAAAAAGAAATGTATAAAAATAGTATTTATCTAACCATTAAATAAACTTCCCTATTTGTGAAAGAATAGATGAAATATAAGTGAAGGGAAGGTAATGAGCAGATGCCTTGGGATTTTGGAGGGTTTTTTATTTTTGTGTTTGTTTTGAGCCCTATGATGAGGAAATACCATATTCTAGAAGAAATGAAAGAATATAGAATAGAGAATAGAGAACATTGCATGTTAAAGCCAAGGGGAGATTATAGACTGTTAGTTATCAGAACACCAAGCATAGTATGTTGGAATACCAGGGGATCTTAGAGATCATTAATCAAGTAGTTTTCTTACTCTCAGTCCTGTTATACACACACACACACACACACACACACACACACACACACACCCTTTATGGCACATTATTGTTCCTTCCCTTGAGCAATATAAGTGTATTATAGAGGAACCCAAGAGACTAAGAGTGCATCCGTGATTGTGAGTTTCACATAATTCCTGACACACCTAAGTGTACTATAACACACCCTTTGGAAAGTCTAATTCCTTAATCTGATTTTTGAGGAAATAAAGATCTAAATGTGAAATCCCAGGGAAAAAAATATAGCAAATAATTTCTCTTATCTCAAATATTTTAGGAGGTTCTTTTGTTTAGGGTGAGTTGAGAAGATATAGGATATCCAAATCTGAGTCATTCATTATAGTGAAGAAATTTCAGGTGATCAGCTAATTTTGGGAGGGAAAGAAGAAAATGTTCTGTGGTTTTCAAGCCAAGTAGAGCTGCTGATGGAAAATTTCCTCTCATCTTTAGCATTTTTACTGAAAGTTTTAAAACTGCCTGTTTAATGAAGTCTTCCTGGTTCCCCCAGGCAACAAATATTTTGTTACCTTGGATCTCATAAACAACTTTATTTATATAACTTTATGTATGTTCTTAGATCAATTTTTTATCACATCTATATGGAGCATTCCTTTAATTAATGCAGTTCACAGTCTATCCCTACCATAACTGAAGTATTTAGTGACATCTTTTCATAATCACTTTCATTTCAGGTTATATTCCTTCTTCACTCCAGCCACATGAAGCATTCCTTATAACAAAGAATAACAAAAGAAAGAGAAAAAAATTAACAGAATTAACCTATCCATCAACTGAGTCTGTTTCATACCCATAGTCCCCCACTTCTGCAAGTAAGGAAGCCATACATGCTTTCTCATCCAGTATGGTTCTTACCCCTGTCCTTCAGTATATACTCTGTAGAGAATCCAACGAATATGCTGAAGACTTTTATGCACTTATCATATGCTAATCAATTAATAAGCATATTATTCCTACATTAACATATAGTGTTACTATATGCTAGACACTGTCCTGTTTATATGAGACTTTATAGTTATACGTTTATAGAATCAGAGAATTTCAGAATTAATACTAATCCCACTCACACTTGAATCTCCACTAAAGCATCACTAACAAGTATTCACTCAGCCTCTGAATGATAATTATGAAGTGTATCTTTCCATTGAGGTCCAAATCTGTCTTTCTACACTTTCATTCATCATTCTCAGTTTCATCAATTAGAGAAGTAATTTATAATCTCCTTCCTACTGGACAGCTGCCTGATGAAGGCAAGGACTTTTTTTCATCCAAACCTTGACTCTCCCCAGCCTTGTATAATTCAGCACACAGTAGGTCTTTAGTGTAAGTCTGTTGAATTGAATCAGTTCAGTGCATGAAGTGCCAAGTGACGTAGGATGTCTTTCTGGCAGGACTGGGGTTTCCTACAATGTGTTGCTGAATTCTAGGACTCTGTTGTCAATAATTTACAAAAGCAAACAATTAGAAAAATGCCACTGTGTGTGGGATGAATCCAATTTCCTTAATAATACCTCATGCTTCTGCAGAACACTGTTTAGCCAAGGAACCCATGTGCTTTACAAATAATTCCCATCTTTATCCATACTTGGCAGACATAGAACTAAGGCAGCAACAGGGTGAATGACTCATTGAGGGTCACGAGGAAAGCAAAGGCAGAGCCAGAAATAGAACTTGTATTGCATAGAATACTGAGCTTTAGTGGCAGGTAATATCTGTCATAATGCACCACACTATGCCATTAGTTGTTTGATTTTTTTCCAGAATAAACTACGTGTTTCCAGATTCATGGTGGTTTACAGTCAGTGTCAAATTAGTTACAGCAAATAAGAAGGATCATCCTTTCACAGTGGGTTGATTCTATGTCTCTATGGTGCTGGTGATGGGCAGTAACTCAGAGACGCAGCAGGTGGGAGAGAGAGATGTGACTCCGGTAACTAGCATCCTTAGAGGAAAAATCCAGGTACTAATGTATACCAAACAACAAAGAAACCTCCCACTCTCCACCATTTTCAAAACAAGGAAAGAGTAGCTACTTTCTCTCTTCTTTTACATTCCTCAGTGAAATTATATTGTTCTTTTGCTAACTCTTCACCCCTGTGATACTGCCATTGTATATCCTTTACCCCATTTCATCAAGATTAAAATGCATTGTGAATATAGAGTATATAGTAGGTAGATCAAAGAAATGCTTTAGCTATAGTTTTTTCTATATTTTTCTAAAGTATTTTACAGTCCTATAAATAGGATGATGTGGGAGAGTTAAGTTAGAAAGCATTAATTAAGGTCTTATAGAGTGTCAGACACTGCTAAGTGCTAGAGATACAAAGAAAGATCTAAAACAGTTTTTGCCTTCAAGGAACTCACAGTCTAATGGGGAAGACAACATGCAAATAACCACATGTAAACATAATATATAAAGTATAAATTGGAAATAATTTCAGACAGAAAGCAGCAGGTACTTTGGAAATGGGACAAGGAAGGTTTTTTTGAAAAGGTAGGACATTAGTTGAGACTTACAGAAGTCAGAGAAGCCGGAGGTAGAAATGAGGAAAAAGACAGTTCCAGGCATGAGAGACGGCAAAGAAAATGCCAAGAGTGGGACAGTTCCAGGCATGAGAGACGGCAAAGAAAATGCCAAGAGTGGGAAGTGGAGTATTTTGTGAAAAAAATTAGTTTTGTATACTAAAACACCCACATACATACACACAAATACACAAGAATTTAAATTGCATTAAGAGAAAAATACAATTGGAAATTAAGGAAGTAATAGTCTTCTTGTATATTAGACAGGACAAAACTATTATTTAGGGAAAATATTGTTATACTGGAAACCATCTAGAGGATGACTAAGATGGTAAGAAACTATGACATCAATTCATATGTCAAATAAAAGTATTGGAAATATTTAGCCAGAAGAAAATGATTCAGGGACAACATGAGAGATGCCTTCAAGTATTTGAGGTACTGTTGTAAAAGAGATTTGTATTGTCTGGCTTGGCTTCCAAAGGCTTCCAGAATTAGAAGACATAGATGGAAATTATAGAGAAACAGATTTCAGCTTGAGGTCAGGAGAAGTTTCTGAACAAAGTTAATTCAAAGTAGTCTGAGGTATCTCATGATATAATGCCATCCCTCTCATTAGAGAACTTTTACTTGTGGGTAGTTGACTAAATTTTTTTGGTATGATGTAGAGAAGGTTCTTGGTTAGGTGTGACTTGATCTAAATTTTCAATCCCTATCTTTCAATACCTATTGCTTTCAATCCCGAGTTTCTATGACTCTGCAGTCTTGGTTTTGTCTGTCCATCCACATTACATACATTTCTCTTCAATGACCTAAGCTTGCTCACTTACTGTCATTGTAAAGACTGACTAGAAGAGCTTATTCCTAGAATCTTTATATATATATATAATGTATGTATATTCTTACATACATGTCTATTATAATACATGTTATATATTCACATATAGATAAATATTATATACACATCAGTATATATAAACTAGATATGTAGGTATATATAAACAGGCATGTCTTTAAAGTCTGAAACATGCTTTATATACATCTTTTACTTTTTTTAAAAATTTGTATTCATCTCTAATACTTGGAACAATATCTGACACATTTTAACTTATTAATGAAGCTTATTGACTAACTTAAAAATTTGACCATCATAGCTACCTTTTAAGATAGATATTAGATATCAGCTTATAGAAGAAGATAAAGCATTATCTGTAAAACCTCAGGAACATTAAGTGACTTACCCACTGTCACATGTCTAGAGAGGTAGAATTTGAACAAATATTCTTATATTATTTTATTTTATCTAAGAAAAGCTAATGGCATATGTGATACATTATGACACATATTACCTTTCACTTGAGCTCAATAATCTGTGTCACACTAATGGTCTAGTTCCTCTCAAAGGAGAGATATATGACTCAGTGGATAGAGTGCTGGAACAGAGCTTAAAAAGATCCAAGTTCAAGTCCAGTCTTAGACATGTTCTAGCTGAAAAACACTGGATAAATCATTTAATCTCTAATAGACTCAGTTTCCTCATCTTTAAAATGGTGATAATGACACCAATCTCCCAGGGTTTACAAATAAAACATTTATAAAATATGTAAATATTAGCTGTTATTCTTTAGTATTTATAGGAAGAGGGAAGAAACAAAACACAAAATTGAATTATTCTTTGATAGGCATTAGAAGGCGAAACAGAGGCAAGAGTTGACTTTTTCTTTCATTTTCACTCAACCCATATCTTTTTTTCTATTATGAGATGCCTACAGCCAATAACTCTTTTAAGTATTTCCTTCCTGGGGCACATCTCAATCTTATGTTACTTCTCGAAGATGTGCTAAAAATGTCATGTTTGCTCCAACCTCTTGAATCCAGACCCTCAGAATCTCCTTCTCCAACTCCAGAGGTCTGTGCATTGTGCCCTAATGCCTTTAACAGGGAAAACTGCTTTAAAAGCAATTTAATCTGTTTATTAGCAAGCACTATGCTAAGCACTGAGGGTACAAGTAAAAAGAAAGACATCTCCTGTCCTCAAGGAACTTACAATTGAATGGAGAAAGACAATATACAAAAGAAATCTGAAAAGATCATGGATAGAAAAAAGTACTCTGAGGGCAGAGCCAAAATAACAGAGAAGTCTTTGAACATAACAGGTTTCCATCAAATCAACAACAGATCAAGCTTCTGAATGAATTTTAGAGTGACAGAACCCACAAATACTTGGAGTGTAACAAATTTCTGGCAGAAGATATTTTGAAAGAACTTCAGGAAAGGTCTGTCTTAAATAGGCAGTGGGTGGGTTTCCGGCCAGTGCAGCACACTGCAGTACAGTGCAGGGAGACCTAGTGTGGAGAGGTTTTCATGTGCTGGGAGAAGCTAGTGGGAGGCTTGTAGCCAAAATACAGCAGTGGTTGATACTCTGTCTTGGTTGAGAAGCCAGCAGATTAGCAGACTAGCTGTGAGATGTCCAACACAACTACAGAAGGCAAATACTGAGACCCTGAACTTCAGGATAACTTGGGACTTGGGCACACCCACCCTGGAAAGGAAGCCTGAAGTACTAACCCCAAGGCAGCCCTCTGTTGCCTGTAGAGGACAATCTCTTCTTTGCCTTAAGAACAGATCTGAACCTTTAAAATGAACAAAAAAACAAAAAAGAGCTCTGACCATAGATAGCTTTTATAGAAACATGGAAGCAGAGACCTTAAACCCTGAGGACAATAAAAACAAAATATCTCCAGATGAAGCCTCAAAGGTGAGATGTAATGTGGTCTCCATCTCACAAGGCACTCTTAGAAGAACTCCAAAAGGATCTTTAAAAAGAGTTAGAAATAAAATGGAGAAAGGAATTGAGAGCTCTGGTAAAGTAAATACAAAAATTGTATGAAAGAAAATCTCTTCTTAAAGAATACTCTTGGTGAAATGGAAAAAGAAAACAACTCCTTGAAAAACAGAATTTTTGAAACGGAAAAAAATCCAATGAATAAAATAATGTATTTAAAAGTTCAATTGGCAAATGGAAAAGGAGATTTAAAAAGCTAACTGAAGAAAATAGTTCACTAAAAATTAAAATTGAACAAATGAAAGCAAATGAGACATCAAGAATCAGTCAAACAAAACCAAAAAAAGAGAAGAAAATGTAAAATACCTCATCAGAAAAAGAAATGACATGGGCAACATATCCAGGAGAGACAATCTAAGAATTATTAGATTGCCTGAAAAGCACAATGAAAAAAGAGCCTAGACAACATCTTCCAAGAAATCATCAAGAAAAACTGCCCAGATGTTCTAAAACCAGAGGGTAAAATAACCATTGAAAGAACCCACTGATCACCTCCTGAGAGACACTCCAAAATGAAAACTCCAAGGAATATTGTAAATTCCAGAATAATCAGATCAAGGAGAAAATAATTCAAGCAGCCAGAAAGAAACAATTTAAATATCGTGAAGCCACAATCAGGATTACCCAGAACTTAACAGCTTCCACATTAAAGGGTTGAAGAATCTGGAATTTGATATTCTGGAGGGAAAGGGAATTTGGCCTGCACCCAGCAATCAACTATCCAGCTAAATTAAGCATTATCTTTTAGGAAAAAGTATGGACATTTGAACATTATGTGAACCTGAATTTCATCAGATTTGGCTCAAAGAGAGAATATCAGACATGCTTAATTTTGAAAAAGAAACTTCTCTCATCTTACAGGAAAGCAGGAGGGCAAAGAAGAAAGGAAAGAGGGAAGCTAATAGAAGGAAGAATACAAGTAGAAAGGGAAAGGGATAAGAAAGGGGGAAGTGCTGTATAAAGGGAGGGCAGATTGAGGGAGTTGGGCAGAAAGAAAACATTGTTGAAAAAGGAAAGAGGAAAATGAAAGAGAAAAATATAATTTGGGAAAAATAAGATAGTGAAAAATACAGTTAGTAATTTTAACTATGAATGTGAATGGGATCAATTCCCCCCCAAAATTGTAAGTAGATAGCAGATTGGATTAAAAGACAGAAACTGACAACATGTTGTTTACAAAAAACAAAGCAAAGTGATACATACAGAATAAAGTAAAAGGCTGGAGCAGTATTTATTATGCTTCATCTGAAGTAATAAAATCAGGGGTAATGATCCTAATCTCAGATAAAATAAAAGCAAGAATAGATCTAATACAAAAAGATAAGGAAGAAAATTACATCCTACTTAAAGAATATATTACTTAAAGTAATATCAATACTGGAGATAAATTTACCAAATGGTATAACATCCAAGTTCCTAAAGAAGTTAAGAGAGCTGCAAAAGCAATAGACAGCAAAACTATACTGGTGGGGAATCGCAAACTTGTTCTATCAGAACTAGATAAATCAAACCATAAAATAAATAAGAAGTTAAGGAGTTAAATAAAATTTTAGAAAATGTAAGTATGATAGATCTTTGGAAAAAATTGAATGAAGACAGAAATGAATATACTGTTTTTCTCAAAGGTATATGGAACCTACACAAAACTATTAACCCAATATTGGTGTATAAAACCCTCAAAATCGAATGCAGAAAAGCAGAAATGGTAAGTGCATTTTTTTCAGAACATGATGCAATAAAAATTACTTTCAATAAAGGCCATGGGAAAATAGATCAAAAATTAATTGGAACCTAAATATTCTAATCCTAAAGAATCACAAGATAGAACTGAAACAACTAATCATAGACACAATCAATAATTTCATTCAAAAGAATGACAACAATGGGACAACATACCAAACTTTTTGGGATGCAGCCAAAGCAGTTCTTAGGGGAAGTTCTATATCTTTAGATGCTTATTTGATTAAAACAGAGAAAGAGAATAACAATGAATTGGGTGTGCAACTAACAAAGCTAGAAAAAGAACAAATCAAAAATTCCTAATGAAGTAACACATTTTAAATTCTGAAAATAAAAGGGGATATTAATAAAACTGAAAGTAAGAAAACTAATGAACTAATAATAAACACAACTAAGAATTGGTTTTATGAAAAAAACCAACAAAATAGATAAACCTTTAGTTAATTTGATTAGAACAAGGAAAGAAAAAAATCAAAATATTAGTATCAAAAATGAAAAGGGTGAACTTTCTGCCAATAAATGTGGTTGGTGTTCTCTTCTTTTTTGTAATATAATCATTCTCTCTGGGAGCAGGTTTCTTGGGGAAGTTTTCTGGAGGCAGCCTTAATTTCAGTTCAGAGTAATAATCACTTCAAATGCATCCAGCTGTGAAAATCCAAACATTTATTTTCTCCTTCCAAGTCTTGTCTCTTTCCTTGGGCCTGGGTAGCTTTCTCAGAGGCCTATCTCCCTCCTTGGATTCAAGAGCTCTTGCAGCTTTTCTTTTAGCTTTTCCAGCTTCTGCCGCTAGCTCAACTCCGATTCCTGCGGCTAGCTCAACTCCGACTCGTGGCTTCTCAATCTTTTCAACTGACTCTTCTCACTCTGTCAATCTTCTGAACTGACTGACTGAAGCTCTTATATATGATCTTTTAAAGATGTGAACCCAAAGGTTGACTCCTCCTCTGAGAGTGAGATTATGGGAGGTGTGAATTTGGAGATCTCATGCTGAACTCTGAAATCTCCCAAACGTGTGTGAGCTAATGTTTGATTTCTCAAAGGTGTTAACTTAAGCATTGTTTCTATCAATACTAGTGACTTAACACCTTATAAGGATTTGTTCTAATGTGTGAACCAATAAGCATTGTATCAATTCCATTGAGTTAACACTAGGATTCTTACAAATAAAGAGAAAATTAGAACAGTAATTAAGAACTATTTTGCCCAGATTTATGCCAATAAATCTGATTTAAATTATCATTGTAAAATGGATGAATACTTACAAAAACATAGATTGCCCAGATTAACAGAGGAGGAAATAAACTACTTAAATAGTCTCACTTAAAAAAAAAAGGAAATTAAACAAGTTATTAATCAACTCCCTTAAAAAAAATCTCTGGTATTAGATGGATTTGCATGTGAATTCTACCAAACATTTAAAGAACAATTAAATCCAATACTATGCAAACTATTTTGAAAAATAGGGAAAGAAAGAGTCCTGCCAAATTCCTTTTATGACACTGGATTTGGTTCTAATATCTAAACCAGGTAGGATGAAAAGAGAAAGAAAATTATAGACCAATTTCCCTCATGAATATTGATGCAAAAATCTTTTAAAAATATTATCAAAGAGATTATAGCAAGTTATCACCAAGATGTACCAACTATATGAACACAATTACAAAACACTTTTCACACAAATAAAGTCACATCTAATCATTTGGAAGAATATTAAGTGCTCATGAGTGAGCTAAGCTAATATGATAAAAATGACAATTCTAGTTAAATTAATCTACTTATTCAGTGCCATACCACTCAAGTTCCTAAGAAGTTATTTTACAGAGCTAGAAAAAAAAAAATAACAAACGATCTGGAAGGAAAACAGGGCAAGAATTTTAAGGGAATTAAGGGAAAAAATGCAAATGAAGATGGCCTAGGTGTACTATACCTAAAACTATATTATAAAGCAATGGTCATCAAAACCATTTAGTAATGGCCAAGAAATAAAGTTGTTTATCAGTGGAATATGTTAGATTCGCAAGACACAATAGTCAATGACTATAGTAATCTAGTGTTTCTTAAACCCAAAGAACCCAGATTCTGGAATAAGAATTATTTGACAAAAATTCCTGTGAAAATTAGAAATTACTATGGCAGAAACTAAGCATTGACCCACATCTATTACCCTATACCAAGATAAGGTGGAAACGGGTTCATGACTTAGACATCAAAAAGTGATGCTATAAGCAAATTAGAAGAACAAAGGATAGTCTGTCTCTCAAATTTGTGGAGGAGGAAGGATTTTGTGGCCAAAGAAGAATTGGAGTACATTATGGAAGACAAAATGGATAATTTTGATTATATTAAGTTAATTTTTTTTTTGTACAAACAAAACCAATCCAGACAAGATTAAAAAGGAAGTACTGAACTGGGAAAAAATTTTACATCCAAGAGTTTTGATAAAGGCCTCATTTCTAAAATATATAGAAAATTCAACTTTATAAGAATAAAAGCCATTTTCCAGTTGATAAATGGTCAAAGACCATTTATTTGACAATTTTCATATGAAGAAATTAAAACCATTTCTAGTCATATAAATGCTCTAAATCCTGTTGATCAGAGAAATGCAAATTAAGACAACTCTGAGGTACCACTAGCCACCTCTCAGATTGGCTAAGATGACAGGAAAAGGTAGCAATGAATATTGGAGGGGATGTGGGAAAACTGGGTCAGTAATGCATTGTTGTTATTGTTGTGAATTGATTCAACCATTCTGGAGAGTAATATGAAATTATGTCCAAAGGGCTATCAAACTGTTCATATCTTTTGTTCCCCTGGTGTTTGTATTGGGCCTGTATCCAAAATAGATCATTGGGTAGGTAAAAAGACACACATGTGCAAAAATATTTGTGGCAGCCCTTTTTTCAGTGGCAAGAAACTGGAAACTGAGTGGATGCCCATCAGCTGGGACAATGGCTGAATAAGTTATGGTATGTGAATATTATGGAATATTGTTGTTCTATAAGAAACAATCAGCAGGATAATTTCAGAGAGACCTGGTGATAATTACATGAACTGATGCTAAATGAGGGGAGTAGAATCAGGAGAACATTGTACACAATAATAGCAAGATTATATGAGGATCTGATGTATGTGGCTCTTTGCAACAGCGAGGTGATTTAGGTCAGTCCCAGTGGTTTTATGATGAAGAGAAACATCTGTACCTAGAAAGAGGACTGTGAGCACTGAATGTGGATTACAGCATAGTATTTTCACTTTTTGTTTTTGTTTACTTGCATTTTGTTTTCTTTTTCATTTTTCCCCTTTTTGATCAAATTTTCTTGTGCATCATGATAATTGTGGAAACATATATAGAAGAATTGCACTTGTTTAATATACATTGGATTACTTGCTATCTAGAAAAGAGGGTAGGGGGAAAGGAGAGAAAAAATTTGAAACACAAGATTTTGCAAGGGTGAATGTTAAAAATTATCTATGTATATTTTTCAAAAATAAAAAAGCTTTTTTTAAAAAGAAACTCAACACAGAGTAATGATGGAGAAATTCAAGTCCAAAAGAAGCATAGTTGATGGGAAATGGGGAAGATACAATACTTGTCTTCCTTATGGGACCTTAAACAGGAAAAGATGAAATCAATGATACGTTAACACTTCCAAGATCAATATATTCCACCCCCTAATATCCCCTGAGGAAATCACCCACTCAGCAATATGGCATTAGTAGAGAAGGGCTACAGTGTATGGAACAGAAATTATAGAGGTATTTAAAAGGTACATTTAAAGTACATATTACTTCTAGAATTGGAATATTTCTCATCTCATTTTTATAGCTGATCCTTGGTGCTTCAAGGATCAACTGTGGGCCCAGTAGCTTGAGTATGCTTGCCAAACCCTATCTTACACTGTCAGCATTTGGAATATTGATAGAATCTCTTATGTCATCATTTTGACTCCACTGCCACTTTACCATAATAGTTTCAATCCTTTAGTTCTCAAAGTTTTGTATCCTTCATGATCTCCCTGTGAAGATACTTATTTTTTTCTTATTGATATAGCTGATAGCCTAATTAACAATAATTTAGATTTACATGTTTCTTTAAGGTTTGGGAAGCATATTTTTTAAAAAGAAAAAATGAAAAGAAAATAATTAGGTTGTTAAAAAAATAAAGTTTAGATAGCACTTTTTCATAACAATTCAGTGAGATAGGGAATGTTTGTTTAACATTTCTATTTTTCAAGATAAAAATGAGATTCAGAGACAGGAAGTGATTTGTCCACAGTCACATGATCAGTAGGTGTTAGAACTGGAGCTCATACTTTTGATGGCACGATCAATGTTCTTTCCCATTACAATACTTATCTGTTGGTCTTTTGGCCTTGGTCAGCAGAAAGCTAGACTCCAGAGAATTGAGAGGAACTGAGGCGGGTAGAGCAGGACTTAAACTTTTTCCACTTACTGCTATGTTTTGCCTGAGAAATTTTTATGTGAACCTGGGTAAATATGTATATAAAATAGGTATATGAATCAAGCATTACATAATAACTCATAATTCCATGACCCCCTGCATTCAATTACAAAACTCCATTTAAGGTCACGAACCACAGTTTAAGAAGATGAGACTAGAGGAAGGGCAAGTGACAGAGCACAGAGGCAGTCACCAAGGACATACTTTATCTTACTCACATATTTTCCCTGTAAATTATTGTTTTTTTTTCCTTAAAGGCGAGCAATCCCGTTATCAGGGTTTAGCTGAATTGATGAAAAATAGCTTTATACTTGATATGAATGTTAATATCCAACACTGACATTTCAGCCCCATGGGGAGAGCAGGGAGAGGTGTTGATGGGGAAATCAGTGCAAAACATTGAGCTTTATTGTGACCACAGTGCCCAAGAGGGAAATATATTTTTTATGTAGGTTGCATTTCCTCAGACCAAATTATTGCCTCCTCTCTGCTTCTTTTACTAAATACTAATACTAGTTTTCCTCTTATTTTAATGTGGTCCTAAGTTTAAGTCTCCTTAGCAAAGATGGAACAGTTAAATCTCACGTGATTCAATTAGTAAGGACACTGAGAATCTCAAGTCAAAAGGCATCTTCAAATGGCAATGTGGTATGATAGAGTACTAGAATTGAAACCAGGTCTGAAATCCTGACTCTTATTCTTGTCTTTGTGACAACAAATTTTATTTTTCAAAAATAAAAAGCTTTTAAAAAAGAAAATAAAAGAACAAAAGGGAAAAGAGTACTCAGCATAGTCGTAATGGAGAAATTTAATTTGATCCTAAGTTTGTGTCTCCTTAGCAAAGATGGAACATTTAAATCTCATGTAATTTAATCAGTACTTGATTGTTACTTGACCTTTATGAGATTCTCAAATTAAAAGGGACATCAGAGGTCAATATAGACCACCTGTTCCTGGTGGCTGGAGGTGGGGATAGAAAGAATGCCATGCATCATACTCAATGAGTGATCGTCTATCCTTTGCAGGAAGACCTCCATTGAGGGGGAATTTACTTTCTCCTGAGATAATCCATTTTACTTTTCAATAATTCTGACTATTAGGAAGGTTTTTCTTGACAATAAATATAAATTCATTTCTTCACCCTTTCTACCAGTTGAACCAAGATAAGCCTCTGGGACTAAAGAGAATAAATGGAATTCTTCTTATATGCAATAGGACTTCAAATCCTTGAACCTATCCTTTTCCCCTAATAGCTTTACTTTTCAAAGGTAAATGAAGCTAGTCATATGATATCATCTTGAGATTTTTCACAACATCATTCCCACATGCTGGATGACTTTCATGTAGCCTATTAGTGTCTTTCTGACAATTGGATATCTAACCCTGGACAAAATATTTGAAATTTATTCTGACCAGGGAAAAATATAAAGAAACTACTTCTCCCCATCATATTGACTGCTGATAATCATTTTTATTTCCCCCTTTCCAATCCAAAAAGCATTCTTCCTGGTAGAGAAAATAGAAATAAAACAATAATAATAATAAACTTTTCTTTCTCTGGGTTGTCAGTTATTATCATTCCATGTGCCCTGAAAAATGATCTTATCCCTTCATTCTGTATATCTTTCTTTTGGCCTTCTTCTCTACCTGTCATTCTATTTCTTTATCTATCTATCTATATATCTATCTATCTATATCTATATATATACACATATATATATCTGTCCATCTATCTAGAATTTATCTATCTATAATATTTAGTTTATTTTGAGCTTTGAAATATAGGAAATAGTCTTAACGTTATCTCCTTATGTCATTGTTATGATCTTTTATCTTCCTCTATTCATTTTTGACCTCCTGAACGTTTTTCCCCTAAAAATATATTAACTGGCTAGTCCATTCATAGTTTATACTATGTGTATATAATACATATATAAACACATACATTCATATGTGTGTGTGTGTGTGTGTGTGTTGGGTATGTTTATATACCACCTTCCATCCTTCATTAGAATCCTTTCTCTTTATTTCAGAATTTTATTTCTGAGAACTCTCACTCTTGACATGACTTCTCCTTATAAAATTTTAGTTAGTCAGTTGTTAGTCAGTCAGCTACCCATTTTTTTCCTGAAGCCTTTGAAATTTGTTTTCTCTAAATCTAGGATACACATTACTTCTACTACTATAATGATAATAATGAAGATGATGGTAATAACAATCTAGCATTGATATGGAGCTTACTATATTCCAGGCCTTGTGCTAAGAACTTTAAAAAATATTATCTTATTGCATCTTCATTATTACATTGAGAGATATGTGCTATTATTATCTATGTTTTATAGGTGAGGAAACTGAGAAAGATAGAGATTAAGTGACATGCCTAAAAACATACAGTTAATAAGGGACTGAAGCTTGATTTTAATTCAGGTCTTCCTGATTCTAAGTACAGTACTCTACCCTTGGTATTACCAAGTTCTCTGTAGACATACTAGACTGACTTTCCTTGTCTCTTAGAATTACATATTATATAATATAGACGTCATTTCCTCAAATCATGTAGACCATCATGATACTTCAAAGAATTTGAGAGTTGAAACATCCATTAAATCCAATTTATTACTGAAAAGCAACCTCCCAATACTATAAAATCACCAAAAGGTCATCTAGACTTCACTTAAAAAAAAAAAAAAAAACTCCAAGGAAGAAGTAGCCACATTCTAAGATAGTCAATTTAATTTTTGGATAGCTCTAATTTCTGTAAAGCTTTTCTTTTCTTTTCTTTTCTTTTCTTTTTACTTTTATTTTCCTTTTTTTTTTTCTTTTCTTTTCTTTTCTTTTCTTTCTCTCTAAGGCAATTGGGTTTAAGTGACTTGCCCAGGGTCACACAGCTTAAGAAGTGTTATGGCTGAGGTCAGATTTGAACTCAGGTTCTCTTGACTTCAGGGCTGGTATTCTGTTCCACTGTGCCACCTAGCTGCCCCCTGAAGCTTTTCTTTAGGTCTCTTTGCAGCTTCTTCCCATTGTTTGTAAGTCTCTCCTTTTGGTTCAAATACAAGAAATCTACCGTTTTTTTCCATATAAATAACTTCTAAATGTTTGAAGGTAACAATTATCTCCCCTATGAACCCATTTTTCTCTAGTTTAAACATAGTTTCTTCTATCAATTTCCCTGTGTTGTGGACTAATTCTGCTTGTCCTCTTTGACATTTTCTTGTTTATTTATGATCTTATACAATGTGGTGATTAGACCTGAATACTGTGCTCTATATGTAGTTCAACCAAGGAAGATCACAGTGGGACAAAAATCTCTTGGAATCCTTTCCTTGCAATGTATTACATTTGCTTGTTTGCCTACCACTTCTTATTACTGACTCAAATTGAATCTGAAGTTCACTATGACCTCTAGATCTTTTTCATATAAATTATTTCCTACATCTTGTATTTAAAAAATAGTGGGATTTTTTTTTTTGGCTTTTGTTTTTTGTCCAATCACTTACTCTTAATTCACATTGAACTATTTTTCTTCTTATTTTATATAATTCAGCCCTATATTTTAGTCTCAAGATATTGTTGGATCTTTATTTGGTTTTCTAATGTGCTAGCTAACCCATCTTGCTTTGTGTATCATCTGAAAATATACTGAATATCCTTTCATTCCCTTTATACCAATCATTGAGTCATGTATTTGACAGCACAGGAACCTTATTTTGGTGACTTCTGTCCTTGATTATTGATTCATAGGTCTAGTTCTGGAAAAAAAAAAGATTTTAGGGCCTATCTAGTTTGACTCTTTATTTGAGAAATGAGGAAACTATGACCTACAGAGGTCAAGGAATTTTCCCACTTTCAAACAGATTGCAAATCTTAGAGTCAGTATTTGGACTCAGGTCCTCTACCTGGATACTCAGCCAGAGAGAGATTGCTTCACTCAGCTTAGTTTAAATCCATCTAAACCACATCTCTTCATCTTTATTGAAAGAATAATAAGAAACTTTATCAAATATCTTAATAACATCTAGGCAAAATATATCGATAGTATTAGAACAGGGCACAAAGTAGCGACTATGCAATCAGAAGATTCTGTCTATGGGTGATTCTCAATTTGTGCATACTTAATTGTGTGATCTTGAACATCACTTAATCTTTCTGAGTCTCAGTTTTCTCATTTGTAAAATTTTTAAAAATCAAACATATATCACCGAATACACTGAACAAAAATCATTCCAACTATCATTCCATCAGTATAATCTTTCAATTTAATAATAACTAAAAAAGGAAGGTGTTTTTGGCTCTTCTCATTCAACAGTGATAAAAAATTTACTATATGCTACAAATTGAACTTAAATATTAGACAAAGGAAAAAAGTAAAACAGTTGCTTCCCTCAAAGAGTGTATGTTTAAATAGACAGAAAAAAATCTCAATCAAGATAGATACAAGTTGTGTGTGTGTGTGTGTGTGTGTGTGTGTGTGTGTATGTGTGTATATTTTGGTGGGTGAGGGCGCTAATAGCCTTGGGATAAAGAAAGATCTCACATAAAAAGTGTTTTTTAACCTAATTCTTAAAGGTATCTTGAAGATTAAAGTTATATGTGACAATGGGAGTAGATTGTAAGAATGGGGGACTGCTAGTTCAAAGGCATACAGACAGGGGTTGGAGTGTTCTCCATGAGAAACAATAATAAAAGCATGTCTCATTGCTTTGGGGCAACCACTTTCTTCAAGCTTCAAATATGCCACCTTTTTCTTCTCATATATGTCTGAAATAATTTTAATGGCACTTCCTGCATAATAATCATCTATAATATTATTCTGCATCTAATTAATCCAATATACATCTTTTTATTGCTCTTTGGAAATTGTGATTTTTTTTTAAGATTGTGGTTTTCCATGATTTAGCTCCCAATGGCCTTACCAGGGTGGTGTTAAAAAGATAAATTTTTGAAGCAAGAAACACCTTGGGGCCATTGAAACCCCTAAACAATTTTCACCATGTTTTCTAGCAGAAGGCCTTGGGCAGAGAAAATATTTGGTGTTTGGCTGAATTAGCACCACAGAGAATAATATCATTTTTGAAGAAAATGATCATGTTTTCAATTTGTTCATCTATTAAATTAAGGAACTTCTAGCTAATGATTTAACCAAGAGGAGTTTGTCATGGTGGAATTTAAGACAGTGACAGGTTAGTGAAAAAGACATTGACATCCAAAAAAGCTTTTCAGTAGTTCTTAAACACTGCACAAAGCTATAACAATTTGCCTCTGATAACATTGCTTTTGTCCCAAGGAAACGCATATTTTAATTTAATAAAATCATTGCAGATTTCTCTATTCTTTAACAACACATCTCTTCTTTCCCACTCAGTTCCCAAATGCACACAGACTATGTTTCAGCTCACAAACAGCTAACTGCCATGAAATAGGTCACTTTTTGGCAAATCAGTTTATGTTTCTGAACCTCAGTTTTTGTGTCACCCAAGTGAAATAGTTGGGACAGCATTCTACATTCTTATGTTCCTTCTAGGCCTAACATTTTATGTCATAAATCCTAACATTTTTTCTTAAATTCTAACATAATATTCTTAGATCCTTTTCAGCACTGACCATATGATTCTATAATTCTATAATTAATGTATCTATAACTCTTCCCATTTTCTCATGCACAATTCATGCATACCTCTGGTTCATACCCATATCCAGTCCTTTTTTCACCATCTCTCACCAACATATTTGTCAGTATTGTGCATATAGCTTGATACTTCTTTAAATACATAAAATTATCTAAATTCTGTTTTTTGTAAATAAAACCTTCACATGGAGACATGCAGAAATAACATGCACATAGCATCCATCTGCCTCATAACCCATGAAAGATAGGTCATCTTGGAGCTATCTCAACTTTTCCAGCTCAGGTAGACTCTAGTAAACTGTTTTAGCTGAACTGCTGAGGCTCTATATTTTATGAAGATTACCTGGAGTTGGAACTTAAACAAAACTTCAGAATCTATCTTCCTTTATCCCTAATTTCCCTAGTTAGATTCCACCTATGTGTCATATCTCAATATTTGCAGTTAAAGCTTACAATCCTAAGAAAATTTCTAAGTCAACTTTGAATAACAAACCATAATAAACTAGTAGAGCCTAGTAGTATGAGGATGGTATCCAATTGAGCAGAAAAGACAAATCCCCCATTTTACTCCTAATAATAACTCACATACCTATATCATGCAGTCCACAAAAAATGTTTTCCTCACAAAAATTCCTATTTTATGAAGGAAAAATTAAGGCTCAGAAAGATTTAGACATTTTTCCATAGCCACAGTTTTGAGAAGAGTCAGAAATGGAATTGGATCTGATTTATTTTGATAGAGCTGAATTTTCTCCCCACTTTCTCTCTTAAAAACCTATCCATTTCATTTTTCTCATCAACAATGAGTTGATTCAGGACAATTCCAATGGACTTGTGATGAAGAAAGTCATCTGCACCCATAGAGAGGGCAGTGGGAACTGAATGTTGACCACAACCTAGTATTTTTCACTCTATTTGTTCTTTCTTTGGGTTTTATTTTGTTTCTCATTTTTTTTTCCTTTTTGATCTGATTTTTCTTGTGCAGCATGATAATTGTGGAAATATGCATAGAAGAATTATACATGTTTAACATATATTAGATCACATACCCTTTAGGGGAGGGAGTGGGGGGAAGGGAGGGAAAAAATTAGAACACAAGGTTTTGTAAGGGTGAAGAATGAAAATTATCCCTCTATATATTTTGAAAATAAAAAGCTTCAATTAAAAAAAAAAACCTGTACATTTCCTCTCTTCCCTCCATAATGACTTCAAGAAAATAAAAACTTAGCAGTGGTGCTGAAGGAAGGTGGGATAAAGAAAGGAAAAATTGCTGAAGATCTAAAATCCTGATGCTTATGAGAATTTCTTCTGAGTTGTGGTTGTGTCATCTTGTAATCTCCCTCATTTCATAATTTAGGAAACTGATTCTCAGAGAGGGTATAATGGGTAATTATCTAGCTTTGAAGTTTTTAAGATCTCTTGAGTACATATCCTATCTCTGACACATACTAACTGCATGATCCTAGGCAAATCATTTAACCTTTAACAAACACTTGGAGTTTGTTGCTTGTAAAAGAATTGAGGCATCTACATTCGTAGAGTGTATTTCTTAATAAACAAATAAACACAAACATATTTTTAAAGTGATTCCTAGATATGGGACATAGGGCTAGGATTAGAACCCACTAGTTCCTAATGACAGAATCTTTATAATATTACTCTGTTGTCTTTCATGCTTCCTTTGTCTTCTACACACTCTCTCCTTAATCTTCTCCCCTTCCCTTATGATAACAGAACTTATCAGTTAATGAGCATTGATTAAACACTTGTTATTTGCCAAACATTAAGAAAAGGAGCTACATGTCTCAGAGAACAAGTGCAAGGAACCCTGAAGAGGACAAGGCATTTCTTCTCTTGGGGATTCAATTTCCCCATATATAAAATGAGAGATTCCTCTGATAGCCATTCCAGCTTTAATATATTAACTATTTTATAACCTAAAATTTATATGCCAAGATTTATTCCAGTTTAAAAATTCTTGAATGCTGTCTTCTAATATTTTATGATCTAAGGTTTCTTCCAGGGAAAGAGCCTTCTAATACTTTATAATTGGGATGCTCACTATCTTTTCCTTCATATTAACCATTGTTCTCCTCTCTCTTTCTCCTTCCTCCCTTCCCCAACCTCTTCCTTCTTTCATTTCCCTCCCTTTTCCATAGGACTCCACAGAATGGAGCAAGAATGAGAGGAATAAGGCAGACAGAAAAGCATGAACTGGAGGTTTGTTGAGTTCATCTACTTCCTGTTTATATGGGACCATATAACAGTGCAGTCCTCCCATCAGGAAACAGCTGTTACCGACCAACATGTCTCCAAGGAATTTGATTGGCTTATTTCAGACAGGGGACCTTTCCATCACTCCCGAAGCTACCTATCCTTTGTGGAAAGACACCGTCAAGGATTTACAACCCGATATAAAATATACAGGTATGTCCTGAGCTGATCTACTTTCAGTTATTACTCTGCTTGGGTGGGCCAAACTTTGCCGTAGGTATGGCTTTAGGAAGGGAAGCCAAGCAAAGTCATCACAGTCCTTCAACAGAAAGGAAATGTCATTGAGTCTACTGGTTTAGCAACAAGAAGCAGCCGTCAGATGTTGTACTTGGAAAGTATTCATGGGCACCTGAAGTCAGACAGAAAGCAGTCCACACACTGGTAAACAATAAATATAATAATAGTTGTCATTTCTATAGTATTTGAAAGTTTATAAAATATTTTCCTAACAACAACCATTGAAATAGATGCTGCAAGGATAATATTCTCCATTTTATATATGAGAAAACAGATTATGAGAGGGAAGAAGATACTTGTCTACGGTCACAGTAGGTTATTGATAGATCTGGGATTCAGTCCTTCATTTTATTCCAGTGGGAGAGGGACTGTATGAATATAAGCAAAGGGAAAATAAACATGATATGGAAACTGAGGAGAGGTGGGAAAAAACAGTACCCAGAAAGCATTGACAAAAAAAGTGATTCACCAGTGGTCCCACAGTTAATACAGGTCAATAGCAAGGACTGAACCCAATTTTTCCTGATTCCAAGTCTACCTCTTCTATAAACTGATAAACATCCTTTCTCTTAGAATAGGCATATAGTAAAAATATTCTTATCTTAGACAATATTTAAATACCTTCTGCTTATCTTTCCAGTTTTTTTTACATGAATTTATTCTAGACTCTAGATTCTAGCCAAATTAAATTGCTAATATTTTCCAATCCCATCTGTGTGTGTGTGTGTGCTTGTCTCTGTCTCTCTTTCTTCTCTCTCTCTCTCTCTCTCTCTCTCTCTCTCTCTCTCTCTCTCTTTCTCTTTCTCTCTCTCTCTCTCTTTCTCTCTGTCTCTCTGTCTCTCTCTTTGTCCCTCTTTCTGTCTCTCTCTGTCTCTCTCTCTCTTTGTCCCTCTGCTTTTCTGTCTGTCTGTCTGTCTTTCTGTCTCTCTCTCTCTCTCTGTCTCTCTCTCTATCTCTTTCTGTCTCTCTCTCTCTCTCTCTCTCTCTCACACACACACACACACACACACACACACACACACACTTTTTCTCACTCTTGATATTCAAGAATCTGATCGGCTTATTACCCATGTATATGTGATGCTATCTTCCTCTCTGTGAAGGTCTTCTATCCTTCAAGGTCAGGTTTAGGAGTCATTACCTCCATGAAGGCTTTCTCAGTTCTACCTAGATGAAAGTGCTCTCTCTTCTTGTTTTCTGGGAGCACCTCATTTTCTTTGCTCCTATCACATTACCACTTATATTATGCTTATTCATATATTGATGGTTGGTTGTTTATTAGATTACAAACCCCTTAAAGGCAGGAACTATTTCTCCTTTGTATAATCATCATGTGACCACAAAACCAGCATAGAAATGCATTGTCTCGCACATGGACTAGGTGCTTAGTGTTTCCTAAATTGAATTCAATCTCAAACCAATATTCTCAAAACCCTTTCCCTAAAAATAGATTTCCCTTAGAACATCATTATATTGAGAGGTATGCATGCATAAGCAAAATATGGAAACTTTTGACAAGAGAATGCCAGTATCAATAAACTGTCCTGCATGTGAGGACTGGAATGAGGTCCAAACATTGGAATTTGGAGTGTATGGGGAAAAGATTGAATATGTGTGGCATATTACATAACTAGTTTGGATTCTCTAAATCCTTGCACACTAATATGAATGCTTATTGAAACTATAATGTAATGTTCATGTTCTGTAATTAATACAATTTATTTACATAAGTGGTCTTTACTGTATGTATGCTAATATATGTGAGGAAAGCCCCACCTAAGCCAAGTTTCTAGAGGATTTCGATATTTTCTCTATTAAAAATAGAGTGAATTGGGGCAGCTAGTTGGTGCAGTGGATAGAGCGAGCATCAGCCCTGAAGTCAGGAGGATATGAGTTCAAATCTGGCCTTAGACACTTAACATTTCCTAGCTATATGATCCAGGGCAAGTCACTTAACCCCAACTGCGTCAGCAAAAAAAAAAAAGAAAAAAAGAAAGAAAGAAAGAAAGAAAGAAAGAAAGAAAGAAAGAAAGAAAGAAAGAAAGAAAGAAAGTATATATAGATGTGTGTGTGTAGTGAATTAAAATTTGTTCTCTTCAAATATGTGTAAAAGTAGCATGTAGAAAACACTTATCCTATCCAAATTCAGAGGGAAGGTATAGACCTATTGAGTAGAAGTTATGAGGAGGCATGTCTTGACTAAATATGAGGGAAAATAATGATTCCTAACAATTTAAAATGTTCAACAAAGAAATGGTCAGTGTTGGTAACTAGTGAACTCCCTGTCACTTTATTAATAATAGCATTATGCATATCTAATGCCCTAGAAAGTAGAAACTGGACACCATCACTGTGGAAAAAAGACCTTGTTAGGCTTTGGACCTTAAAGAGGCCCAATGGACAAAAAGGAGCCATTTTTGGTCTTCAACCATAAGATTCTAGAAGTCATGTATTAGATGTAGTCAAATTATTTGTCATTTATGACAGTCTGATATAGGGACAGTTAAAGACCTGGATTCAAATCTTGATTGTGTTATTTACTGCATGTGTCATCGTCAGCAAGTCCTTTTCCTTCTCTAGTTCTTATCTTCCTTTTCCATAAAAAATGGGAAGGTCAGATTAGATATTCTCTAAGTCCTCTTCTGGGTCTGAGTGTGGGTACTTTTATTATCTTTTTTTTAAGAATATATATTCTTTTTCTGAAATTGATTACCTTCCCAAGACTATGTTTTGACATGTGTGAGCCAGGCAAGCCAATGTGTCCTAAAGTCTCAACGAAAAGCATAATTGTTCACAGGAAAATCTAGGTAAAACATCATGGATGGTCATGTGCTTTTCTTCCTTGCACTTAGAGAAAATATTCTAAGCACAGTGGTCACCAGGTGGCAGTTTGGGAGTGATATCATGGTCTGTAGAGGGAGATGCTTGGCTAGTCTGCACTGCCCCAGCCAGGGGGAGGTATGGACTCCCATCTTAGCATAGAGTTCTCAGGCAGGTATCCAGAGAATTCAGCTCATCCATGAATAAAGCTGAGCAAACAATGACATTTTTACATGGACATGCTCATCAGAACTATAATGAATTGGCAATTTCTCCCCCTAACAACACATGGCTTTGTTGAGATCCTGTCACAAGCTGACTGGTGATTTCCCAGGGTGTCTGGCTGTGAGGTAACTTGGACACAGCACATTAGAAGCATGTCATTTGCATTGCAGACTTTCAAGAGATAAAACCCCTGCCAGAGTTGAGATGCACCATAAAGCCTGACTATCATGAGCATCCCGAGCAATTGTTTGTGCAACACCCAATTCCCCAGTCTTGGCCCACTCCAGTTCCTGCCTCTCTTGAGTATCAGGCCCAGTAGTCAGAAGTACCTATACCCAACTCTCAATCTGTCTGCACTGGGCTCAGAGGGATTCTGGGAATTGCAGGAAGGGGATGAGCACCAGGCAGATCTCTTCCTTCTGCACAATCAGACTAATATCCATAGCTCATGCATATGTGGGGGGGGGGGCTCTTTCTAGCTGTTTTTCCTCTGTCAGACTTACTGTGGGAAGAGAGGGTAAGAAGGAATCAATGCTGAAAACTGCAATGAGAATCTTTTAAGTTAAAATCCCAGCATCTCATTGTGCTGTATGTTGCTTTACTGAGTGATTATCATAACAGTAACTACACATCCCTGTAACTCAGGTTTGTACCCTGCTGCCCAACCAGAGGTTTGCTCCTCATTTTGAAGCAATGGGGTCCATGGGGAATGTGACACTTGTTTGGCTTGGAAGGGGAGGACATATTCACTTTATAGAAAGGAGAAGGCCCTTAATTTTACTTTCACACTCCACTTAGGCTTCCTAGTGATGGGTATTCCCAGTGGGACATTCTGTTTTTACAAGAGTTTGGAGCCCATTTATCTGCATTTCAAGGTGAGCCTCTTCAGAGTGCTTAGAACTGGATGAGAGCTTACAGGTCAGCTAATCTTTCTCCTTTTTGACATTTTACAGATGAGGAAACTGAGGAATAGATTTCCCTATGATTGCACACGTGGTAGAGTCAGACTTAGGCCTGAGTCTTCTGATTGCATATCCTGTACTCTTATCTGAAATATACATCTATCTTAATGCAGTGAGCTTTAAAGTACTACATAAATGTAAACAATATTTTTTATTATTAAGAATGATGCTAAAGTAGAAAGAAACCTTAAAATGTGTAATATTAGAGGAGGAGACTTTAGAAGATGGAATGTCAAACAAATTATAGCACACAGAATTTTGGGGCTGGACAGGACCTTAGGATGTAACATATTAAAGTTAGGAAGTACCCTAGAAACAGAATTTTAGAATATATTTTACAGGGAATGTTAGAGATCTATGGGAACTTCCAACATAGACTGTTAGATCATGGAATTTTAGGATCCTCTGAAACTATTTATGTCAATACCATTATTTCTTATATACAAGGAAATGAGTGAGATGGGAGATAGAAATAAGCATTTATAAAGAGCTTACTATGTGTGCATCACTGTGCTAAGCACTTTACAAATATTATCTCATTTGATTTTTGAACTAATTCTTTGAGGATTATTATTCCCCTAATTAACAAATGGAGAAACTGAGACAAATAGAAATGAAGTAACTACCTTAGGGATACACAGCTAATTTCTGAGATTGGATTTGAACTCAGACCTTCCTGATTTCAGACTCAATTGTCTGTCCACTTTGGCTGCCTATATAAAGATTTAAAAGCTCACCAACATTAGAAAATTAGTGGATGGCAGAACCAATAATACTTTACACTTCTGCTATCATAGTATCATAGAATTTGGGACTCTAAGGAATATTATCAGTCATCTAATTCAATTCCATCATTATACAGATGTAAAATTGAGGTTAGGAAAGACCCAATGAGTTCCTTGGACAAGGTTGTATGTAGCTAAATTGAAATCCAGATTCTGCTCTTCTTCCTTATAATCATTAAATATAAATCACGATAAATTACTGAAACACATTGCCTCTAATTTCTCCCCGAGCACTGCCTAAGGTTTGCCAGTAATTCCCTATGAATTCTTCTCTATTTTCAAAAGTCGTTAATTGCTAAAATGATAGCTAGTTGATCAAATTTAATGGCTAAAAAAACTAAAAGACAGAAAAATCACGTAGGATGGAAGGAAAAAAGCTACATCTTATGTACAATGGGCAAAGAACAGGTACAAAAGAAAGGAAGGAAGGAACAAAAGAACAAGTATTTTTTGAGCATCTTTTATGTGCCAGGAACATAAGCACTTTAAATTTTATTTTCATAAGGTTTGAAATAAGGTTGAAGTCTGATTCAGTGGCTAGGGGGCTGGCTTTGGGAGTTGTAAGCTATAACTTGGAGTCTCAAGTCTGGCAGCTACTAGCCACATGACTTTGACTAAGTTATTCTACCTCTGATCCCTGTTTTTCTTTCTTTTTTTTTTTTTGGTTGTTTTAATTTTTCTGTCAATGTAGATAAAGATTTAATTATATTATTTCAATATATTTTATTAATATTAAACAATATAATATTATTTAATTTATTTTTATCTCTCAGTGGGGATAAACCCTAGTATCAACTCATTCTACCTTGAAAAATTGTAAGGAAAGAATTATCATTATTACTACTATTGCTGAGGCAATTGGGATTACGTGACTTGCCCAGGGTTACACAGCTAGGAAGTGTTAAATGTTTGAAGTCACATTTGAACTCGGATCCTTTTAACTTCAGAGTTGGTGCTCTATCCACTGCTCCATCTAGCTGCGCCTAGAATTATTATTTTTTTTAGCTATTGTCATGATATTGAATGTGTATAACCTTTATGAGAAACAAATGTCTTCTTAAGAAATCATAATAAAATTTCTAGTTCAAGGCTTCCGAATTTTGAAATTTTCATCTTTTAAAGGAAGTAACAGAACTCAGAGAGGTTCAATGACTTGTCCACAGTTGCACAGAGAGTTAAGTAGCAGAATTACTGGGAACTTAATTCTAGACCTGCTGCCTCCAAACTAAGTTTTCTGTCCATTCTATCAAGTTTTCTCTCTTTTCTCTTTCCCATATAATTGTCATTTCTGATTATAGAACTTCCTTTATGCTAATTGTCTTCTAGTATTGTCTCTCTTAACCAAGGACTTTACTTCATAAGTTAGAAACTGCAGAGACAAGCTTCAGCTCAATGAAAGGAAGAGCTTTTTAAAAACTAAAGCTGTCCAAATATGGTGTGCTTCCTCAGGAGGCAGTGAAATGGGTTCTCTATTACCAGGAAATCTTTGAGTAGAAGCTAATTGGTCTCTTTAACAGATGCTGTAGGAAACTTTAAGGGATCTTTCCTTTATTCTGTTTCCTTTTCTTCCTCTCTCACTCTCCTTATTTCTTTTTCTTTATTTATCTCTTTTCTCTGTGTGTTCTTTCTTTCTTTAAAAAGTAATTTATTTATTTTAACATTCATTTTTTTTAAAAATTGAGTTCTAGATTCTTTCCTTTTCTCCTGTCTCTTCCATCCACTGAGAAGGAAAGCAATATGGTATCAATTATACATGTGAAACCAGGCAAAACACTTCCATATTAATCATTTGAGAAAAAAAATCAAGAAAGATAAAGTGAAAAAATCTATTTAGATCTGCACTCAGAATGTGTCTATTCTTTCTATATGTCATACTCCCATATTTGTTCCTGTACAGTTGTTTGCAGATCAAATCTTTGTAAATATAATATGCTTTTCCTACTGTTTTACATACATCAAACAGATGTTCAGTTTCAATTTTGATTTGATTTTTAATTAATTCTTAATGGTTTGTTTTTCCAGTTTCTCTGATTACTGGTTTCTTTAAACAATTACTTGAATGGACAAGGGGAAAACTTGTTATTTAAAGTTAGTCATTCTGTATTATAAATAATCATATGCTTCTCAGACTCTGAAACCTGAATATTTCTATAAAGGTGGCAGAAGTGATAAGCTTTTGTATAATGTGTACTATGTGCTAGACACTGTACTAAGCACTTTTTTTTACAAATATTGTCTCTTTTGATTATCACAAGGTAGGTATTATTTTTCTTCATTTTACAGTTGAGGAAACTGAAGCAAACAAATGTTAAGACACAGCTAGGAGATTTTAACCTGTGTTTTTGACTTCAGGCCTAGAATTCTATCCACTGAGCTGCTCAAGCTGCTTCAAATTTCTTCCCTTTCACAGTTTTGTGGTGTAGGTATTGAAAGAATTATTTTGCAGATGTGTAATCTGTAACTCAGTGTGATGAAATGGTTTGCCCAAAGTTATATAGCTAATAAATGAATAAGAGGAGAAGTCAAGACCAAGGATCCTAGAGTTTAGAACTAAAGGGGAACTTCTTAGAGGTCTAGACAAGAGATTTGACTCAGCATCTAAAATGTAGCAAGAGTCAGAATTCAAACCTAAGCCCTCTGATTTCATAATGAATACTATTTCAAACTCAATATTCCAGAATCTATCCTTTTGAGAAGGTTCAGGATGTTCTGGGGACTTTTTTTGTGTGTGTAGTTACTTAGTTTTTAGTTGTGTTTGACGCTTTGGGATCCTTTTGGGTTTTTTTTTTTTTTGGCAAAGATATTAGAGTGGTTTGTGATTCACTTTCTCTAGTTCATTTTACAGATGAGGAAACTGAGGTAAGCAGGATTAAGTGGCTTGCCCAGGGTCATACAGTTAGTAAATGTCTGAACTCAAGAAGTCTTCTGATTCCAGGCTAGATATACTATCCATTGAGCCATTTAGTGGGGAATAGGAGATTTATTTGATGCCTCTACATCCAACCCTGACCTAAAGGAAAGAAAAAAAGAGTTTTCAGTTATTGCTGTGGATGACCTAATATTCTTTTGCTTTCAATCAGGATAATGCTTAAAACTGGAAGCATTCCCTCCCCTTTAGCTACCCAATCCACCTTTTTTTTTTCCTTTTCTTTCATGCTGCATCTGGGGTTTTAAAAATTCATTTATGTTTTTGGGGGATTTTTTGTATGACTGTCACTTCCAATAACACATGCAATAAAATTCTCCCTTGTAACAAATAGAAACAGTTAAATAAAACAAACCTGCACATTAAATGGCCGAGAGCATAGGCAGCATTCCATTTCCATAGTTCGTTGCTTTTCTGTTAAGGGAGGGAACTCTATTTTATCCTCAGTTCTTTGGAGTCAAGATTGCATATTATATTAATCTGAATTCTGATGTCTTTTATTATTATTTCCTTTTTTGTTATTGTGGTCATTGTATGTATTATTTTCTTTTTCTTTACATCAATTCATACAAATCCTATCATAAATTTTGTATTTATATGCTTGTTTTATCTTACTGAATCCATTTTTTAATTTTTTAAAATTCAATTCAATTACATGTTTTTCAGTGAACAAAAATCTGTTTTTGCTCCCTTGACTCCCTGCTTTCACAGTTGGGGAAATATAACAACAGCAACAACAACAAGAAAAACAATATTGTAAAAGATATATACAGTCAAGCAATACAAATTCTCTCATTAGTCATATCCAAATGTATGTATTATCAATAGTGCTCTGGTAAGTGTTTAACAAATGACTTTCCAAAAGGAGGAAAAAGGATGTTCAATATGCTTTTAATTGACATTGTCAGCATTTTTTGCAGCAATTCTTAAAATCTAGAATATCAACAAATCATAAATAAATTTCTTATTTGTATCATTAATTGATTTCTAAGGTGTAAATGATCTCATTGAAAATTTAACTATTTGGGGCAAGTAGGTGGCACAGTGGATAGAGCACCAGCCCTCAAATCAGGAGGACCTGAGTTCAAATCTGACCTCTGATACTTAATACTTCCTTAGCTGTGTGACCCTGGGCAAGTCACTTAACCCCAATTATCTCAGGGGAAAAAAATACAAAAAACTTAACAATTGTCCTGAAAGAAAGTGTAAGCTGGCTATAACATATCCCTGGCTCTTTTTTTTTTTTTCCTTGAATCTATCACTTGTTTATCAGGAGGTAGATAGCATGCTTTATCATTGATCTTCAAGAATTATGGTTGCTTTTTAACTCTTACTTCTCATTATTGGTTGCTTAAATTATTGAACTTCATGGGAATGAATAAGGCCCATTCATTGATATTTGTCCTGAGCCTTGCAGAGAGCATTGTTGTTGCTTATTGGAGGCAGAATTATATACCAGAACAATGACCTGGGAGACAAAACCCTTACATTTGCCATAGTTATGCTGTTATGTGACCTTAGACCAAGGAATTTTAAATTCTTTTAGCCTCAGTTTTTTAATCTGTAAAAATTGGGAGTTTGGGCTAGCTAAGTGTAATTTCATTCTAATATTTTAGCCTAATATATTCCTTCCAAAATTTCCTTCTATCTTTAACATTCTTTGATTCCCATTTAGTTCTGTGATTCTCTAATCAGCCATGCTTCTATAGGTCTTTGCATTTCTATCCAAGATCATTACTCTAGCCTAGTGACCTGCAAGTGTAAAACAAATACAAGGCAGCCTTCTTCATGAAACTTTTTACTCCAAATGTTTATACTTGAGAAGAAACAGAAATGGGAAATTTTGTTTCCTATCTATTGTGTTACTCAACTATTTCTTTTGTTTTTCTTCTGATTCCTAATTTTGAAAATTCCCCTCAATGTAAAGGACATGGTAACTTTAGCAGTTAGGGCAGAACCATCTGTTGTTTGATCAAATTACATGAGTTTTTCATTTTGTGTAGATCTAGCCACGGAGAGCTTGCTGGTGGGTGGGTGGATGTGCACTGCATTATGATTTCTGTAGGAGGACCATCTCTGCTACAGAGAGGGTGTGTGGGTGAGTCTGCTCATAGTTTGTGAAGATCTCTAAATTTGGGAACACCTGTCTCTCTTCCATCAGGCCTTTGGGAGGGAAATCCTCAGTGTTCTTCAAAACTCCGTAGATGAAAGGCTTATTAGATAAGGGTTGCCCGCTCCATATTCCCACGGGGTCCATATTAACACTCAAAACAAGACTATAAGAAATAACACATCAATTCAGACATTGCTGGTCCTTGTGTTTGGAAGGTATTTGCCAATCATGAAGGCTAGCAAAACAGGGAGGAAGCTGTGAGTATGATGCTGCTGACATTTCCTTCTTTTAACAGTAAGCAGCAGGGAAGCCATCAGACTTAGCAGGTATGCTGAAGAAGCTTTTCCTTATTGCATCCATATATATTGAACTTAAAGAGGAGGATCCTGGAAATTCAGGAGGTGCCTTCTGTTTAAGTTAGGAGACACGTACCCACAGGAAGCAGTATTAGAGAGAATTAAAATTCTAGGGTCATAGAGCTGTAAGATACCTTAGGGCATAGTGCATTGAATGCTAGAGCTGGAAGGAACCTTAGTTGGAATTTTATTACAGAAATTGTTAGATATGAAGCTGAGACCCTAGAGAGAATTCATGAGTTTTCCCAAATTATAGAACAATTTAGCAACAGAACGAGGACTGAAATCCAGGTCTATTGTCACCTATGTTTGCTACCATTGATCATTTACTTGGATATCATTATTTCTCCTCTTTTGTCCTTTGAACTAGTCTAGATGGTCCATGTGGGTATCAGTATCTCTTCTTAGATGGAAAAGACAATGGTTCTGGAGGAAGGTAGAGGAAAGTCCAAGAGAAAGAATGAGGAATAGAGAAGTTTCTGATCCCATACATTTGTATGGCATGACTTCTTTAGTCTGGGGTGCATTCAAACTTTCAATGCTTATTGATTTATATATACTACCCACGTCCTCTCATTTGCAAGTACCTCATCCATTAATCAGCCAGGTGATAGGAACAGTCTGTAGCTTCTGGTCTTTTAGCTCACTCCTCAGGTTGACTTTGATCTATAGAGCCCTAGAGAGGCTGGGGTCCTCTGGGACTGTTTTCACCTGAGTACCATCACAGCAATCAGCATTATTTCAGGAGTGCTGACTTTTGCTTGCCTAGGAGGGTAGCTTCCTGTTTCATTCAGGGCCAGCATGGGGGAAGACAGGCCCTTGAACACTTATGTTAGCCTAGACTTGATTGACAGGACACAATTGCATGTGACATGTCAAGCTCTCCATGGGCCTCATATTACATCCTGCACCTGGGAGACAACGCAGGTGGTTCAAGGAAGAAAGAGATGATATGAATGGTGCTGTGACCTGGATGATGTTTCCCTCTCTGATAATCTGAGCTCCTGGGGAGCAGGATATAGACTGACCATATAGACGCTAAGTTTGAATTCCCTCCAGGATTCTGATAGAAGATAGCACTTGAGACATAATAATGGCATGAGGATGGCTTGATTTCAGAATATTATTTTAGGATAACCGTGAATAGCAGCTGTTACATTGGACAAAAGAGTAAAATGTAAGCCTGTTCTATCTGCTAGGTGGTTAGAATGAATGTGTGGGGACAGTTGACCCAGACAAATTGACCGATGAAAGGATATGTTGTACTGTAATATAATGACTTCAATATTCTTTTGATTTATAAAAATGTGCTGAGAATGAGTCCCTCAGTATACTCAACCACAGAGAAACTTGGATACAAAGGATCTTGTCCTGACACTCCAACTGTGTGAGTGGTGTAGTGGAAGGAAGCTTATAATTAGACTGAGAAGACCTGAGTTTGAGTCTCGTTTCTCCGTAAGAACTTTTTGTGTAACCAGGGGCCCTCTCAGTTTTCCCATCTGTAAAGAGGAGATAATGATATTCATATCACCTATTTTAAGGTTTTGAGGCAGGCACTTTATAAACTATGTAGTGCTATACAAATGGGAACTAGTATTATTGCTTTGACTCTTTTACATTGTTCAGCACAATAAGCAGGGCAATGACATGAAGGTGACATAAGGGCAGAGAAAAAGACAAAGAAAGTTCAGTTATATGCAGCACCATGACAGTCAGTCAGTCAGTAGTCCAATTAGTATTTATTAAAATCTTGGCACTAAACTAAAAGTGCCAAACACTAGGAATATAGATACAAGTAAAAAGGAAGACAATTCCTATCCTCAGGAGCTTACATTCTAATGAAAAATTATCAAAGATAGGGCTGGATTTGGAGTCAATAAAACTTGATTTCAAATTCTGCATTTAGAAATTATTAGATGGGCACTTCCAGGCAAGTGTTGCATTTTCATTATCTGTAAAATGAGGGGGATGAGCTAGAAGCCTTCGAGATCCTTTCCAGCTCTAAATTTATGCTTAAAATTTTGTAAAGGGAACAGTGCCAATTATAAGCAATTACAAGCAAAAACAATCCCACCTAACAGAAATGTCCTATCCAGACATTTGAATAATGCTTCTTCATGGCATTTCCCAGTTTTCAAGACACTCCTCAGAAAGCAGGAACCACAAATAATATTATCCATGTTAGGAAAATGAGGAACAAAGTGGTAAAATGATTTGCCCACATAGTTACCAGGTGGCTGGGACAGAAGTCAAAGCCATGTTTTCTGGCTTTCAGTGAAGTTAACTTTCTAGTACAGCACCCTATTTCTTAGCTGAACTGGGGTGAAATGTAGAGTTATAAATATTGAGGTAAACATGGCCTCCTAGATCATCCTGTATAAGTCCCTCATTTTACAAATGTGGAAAAATTGGTGTAAGTAAATTAGCCATTTTTCTCAAAGTCACATAATTAGTATCAAAAGCTGGATTTAAACTATAGTTATTATTCTTTCCACTGTACAACATAGGAATCTCAAGCCCCAAGAAAATAGATAATAAAACAAAGTTAAAATATCCTGACCATCTGACTGTTCATGGAACTTAGCCTAAGCATATGTTTTCTAAGTGAGTTAGAATGAAAACAAGAATATTAATTTAAAAATCATTCAGTTTTCTGAACCAGAAGCAGATTGGAATTTTTTTGTATTTAATACTTGTCAAATTTGATATTTTACAAAATCAATTGCAAAACTTATATTTGAGGAGATTATGATTTTGACCAATTGAGAATTACAAAGGACAATCAATATTTTTGAAATGAAAGTGAGCATTCTGATATCATTCCTTTTTATAAGTTTAGTTTACAAACATTTCATATTCTGTTTCTGCATGTTAATTAACTATTCCTGGTACCAAAAAGAAAGTGTTTGGTCTTCTGGAGGTAGGGATTGGGTTAGTGCTGGTTGAAGCATCTCTTCTTTATTATTTATTTATTTTTAGAAGCAGGATAAAATGTTCTGTGAATACAGTTCCTTTCCAAGGCTAACGTCTTCATCTATCTGTTTATGCAGAGTAATCAAGAAAACTAAAGATTTTAGTCACTAAATTTAAAAAGACAAAACCATCACCAAAACTGACCTTGGAATCTGAAAATAATTTAGCTTTCATCTGTCCTTTTGAGCTCCCAGGAAAAAGCTCATTTTTTTTGCAGAACCATTTTTTTCAAATATTTTTTTTCCTGGAAATTTGTATAAATTGCTATTCCAAGGTGGATATTATAGTCATCGGATTGCAGAGCAGAATGGGAACTTGAATGTTCATCTGGGTCAACCCTTTTATCTTATAGAGAATATCTCATCTAAAATCTTTACAACACAATGCAGTAGGGAAATGTGTTCAATTAGAGGTGAAGAAACTTCACATCTATTCCTGATTCTTCCACAAATTGGCTGTGTCACCTTTAAAAGGTCACTTTCCTTCACTCTGATGCTGTTTTCTCATCAGTAAAATAAAGTCAGATTTGTTGATCTCTTAAGGTTTTTCCAGTTTTAACTTTTTATAATTCTAAGATTCTTTCCAGTTCTTATACTTTTTCATTTTATGCTTTATCTGTAACTATCCAGAAAGCATTAATGAATGTCCTGTCTGTTGCTTCCTCCACCCTTTTGATAGTCACCAAACATGACCATCATCGGAGTTTTGGATTCTTATTTAAAATATAACTTTGAGTTGACCTTAACCAGTTTACCCAGATTCTCTGACCCTCTAGTCCTTGAAAAACTTTTATCTTTGTAAAATGTTACTAATTAAGCAAAAGAGATCATTAATGCTGATTTCATATTATTTGCTATCAAATGCTATTAATAGCATTTACATGTTATTAATAGCATTTATATGTTATAAATGTGTAATTGTTGTTTTAAGACTTGAAGAACTGAGGATAAAACTAAACTTGGTTTTGTGACATTGAGATACCCTTGATCTAGATGTATCACAGTATGGAAGACAATTTTTGTCCTGAACTATTTCCTCCATCTGACTTGGTTATTTCTCCGGCTCCTGAGCTTAAATAGAGCATATAGTACCCTCTGCCAACCTTGATGCTTGTCTTCTTCAAGGCAGGTAAAATTTAGTCTACAAAGGGTCTCAGCTTTTTTCCCCCACATAGACAAGAAACTCTACTGACTGTAACCTTAACTGACCTTGGAGTGAGCAAAGACTTTAACCTTAATTGTTTTTCCTAAAATAGTTATCTTATAGTGGTAGCTTAAAGAAAAAAAAAAAAGGAAAAAAAAAGAAGAAAAAATCTCAGTGCATTTAAGTATAAGAATTCTTTTGTTCTGGTGTAAATGGAAGGAGGATGGTGGGAAGGTACATGATGGTACCTTTTATGTCTTTCTATTTCTGGCTCCCCTATAATTCTCTTCCTTTTGGGGAAAACTATTCTTTAACTAAGAACCACCCACTTGCCTCTGGGATACAGGGCCACCTCAAAGAGATTCACAGACGTCTCAATTGCTTCCTTGCATTCCCTTCAGTGGGTACTGGGTTGTCAACAGCAATTTGAGACTCTGCCTCTAAAAGGGATAGGTAGGTGAAGTCAGCTGTAGGTTTTGATCTATATTTCGTGAGTGGGTGTAGAAAGCCCTCAACCTACATTTGTTGAATGGTCCCTGTGAACATAACTATCTCTTTATATTGGGGGATTCATTAGATGGTGCTCAGATATAACTCTTACTTTGAGTAGAATTGTAAGGTTAAGAAACTAGTGTTGTGGGAAAGAATAATGTTGTAATCAGAAGATCACTGGATTAACAGTTTAAAAAAAAACTAGATTCAAGCCTTAGCTCCAGTACTTAATATTATATTATAATCTTAGGCAGATCATTTCATTTCTCTTAGAATTAGTTTCCTTATTTATAAAATGAAAAGATTGAACTTGATAATCTATAAAGTTCCTTTCAGTAATAACTTACATGATTTTAAAATTCAAAGTTATCATAAAATGGTTTTAGGATTATGGATTGCAAAATACTTCGGTGGATATTTAATCATGGGCCTAAATTTAGGAGGTAGGGTGAAACTTTTAGGTGTTTGGAAAGACTGAATCTTCAAAATCAGAAAAAGTAGGCTCAACTCCTCTGCTACCTTTCAATTATGTGACTTTGGATAAGTTGCTTAATAATGACTTGATCTAACACTGAGAACCAAGACTGATTTGTCAAGGTCATAGAGATAGCAGACTTAGACTATATATATATAGTAATACCAAGCCTCCCTATTTCCCTGGATTCTAATGAGACATAACAAAAGAATAATAGTGATTCAAATTTCTGTAGTATACTTTAAGGTTGAAAAGTGAATACTGGTTCTCACAGGGTTGTATTACTACTGAAAGATAAATAGTGCAAGCCTTATAATCCCCATTTTCCAGTTGAAGCTCAGAGGTGTATAATCCTGGGCAAAGACATAATCTTGCTAAATTGAGGTTTCCTATTTTTCAAATAGGTAGATATTTTTATATTTCTTTATCTTATTTTAAAGTTTTTTGGAGATCATTTATTTTTATATCTTCATTTCCAAGAATATACTTGAAAAAGTTATCCTGCAAGGCTGCTTTAAATATGCCTTATAAAAGTATTATGTAAATTCAAATTGCTATTATTGGTGTTACTATAACTATTATCACTCAGGTCAATAATATATTTTTCTTTAAAAAATATTTTTATTCATGCCAATTGTTTTATGCTACATTTGCCAAATATATTTCTCCTTTCTCCATCACACAGTGAGCCATGTCTTGGAACAAGGAAGGGGAGAATGCAGAGACAGACAGAGAAAGAAAGAGAGAGGTGGAGAGACCAAGACAGAGACAGAGACAGAAGGAGAGAGAGCAAGAGAGAGAAAGAGACAAAGAGACAGCAAAGATGGAGATACAGAATCAGAAGGAGAGACCGACAGAGACAGAGAAACAAGGAGAGAGACAGATACAGAAAAATAGACAGGAAAGAAAGAAAAACCCTATCTGATGCAGTCTTTTAGTATACAACTTTGGAGTCTGACAAGATTGTGGAGACACTAGAAGGAACATAACATAAGGTAGAAGTTTTTAACTGGTGGATGTTATTATTGTTGTTTGGATAGATGAATAGGTATATGGTTAGATGGATAACTTGGATCTTTTTGCTAATTTGGTGACACCTATAAATCAGATTAAATTACAAAGGAAACCAATTATGTTGAAATTCATTTATCAAAATGTTAAAAGCAAATTCACAGATCTCGGGTTAAGAATACCAAGTATTATAGAAACAATTCAAACTGAATTCAAAAGCCTTGAATTCAAGTCCTAAGTCTGCTATCTCTATGACCTTGACAAATCACTCTTGGGTCTCAGTTTCCTCTCCTGTAAAATGAGAGGATTTGACTAGATGATCATAAAGTACTTTCTAGCTATGAATAGCATAATAATATGACTTACTCCAGGTCACTTAACTGGGGGGTGTTTGATCAAGAGCTCACACCTATTTTGCTTGCCCCCAGGGCAGCATACTCAACATCCACCTCTCAAACATATATAAAAGTGCTTTACAAACTGGAAAGTGCTCTCTAAATACAAGTGGTTGTTCTAGCCTTCCTCTGGGTATTGCTGGAGTCTACACCGGGGGGGGGGGGGGGGGGGGGGGGGGGGGGGGGGGTTGGGGGAGGGAACAAACAAATGCTACATGGGAGGATGCTTCTCTCCTGGGAGTAGCTCATACCCCGACTGAAGAGGAGGTCAAATTCCAGGAAGATGCAGGTTGCCTTTCTCACATTTGGCCTCGAAAAGTCTTACACTGACATAATCATTCACAGTGAATTATTTAGAGGAAGCTACAGGGAGGTTGGAGTTATTTGTCCTGGTTAAATGAATCCTATCAGGCGAGAAGGAAGAAGTGGGGGTAGGGATAGGAGGAGAGAGGCCTTCTATGTAAAATTCTCACTGCACTTATATATCCTCCAACATCCCTTGACATGGCAATATAATATAAACTATACAAAATCCTAAGCCTTGTCTGTCTACCCACAGCTCTCTGGGGATGGATAGAAAGGAAATACTTTCATTTTTCTCTTAGATTTCAATGGCTTAGAATAATTTGGAGTCAAAGGATCTGGATTCAAATTGCAATGAATGCCTTTCTTCTTCTATGACCTTGGACACTTAAATTTCCCTCTTTAACTTCAATTTCGTCATCTGAAATTGAGAATATTGGACTAGATTTATTCTTTATGATCTCTAAGATACTTTCTAGCTTTAAATATGATTAAGCCTATAAAACATTTATATCACCTGTTACATTAAAAGATCATTGATTTAAAATTAAAATTTCAGAAATCTCAAAGCTTACTGAATACCACTCCCCTACTTTATAGATAAAAACTAAGGCCTAGAACAAAAAGACAAGGTGAAATAACTAATGAACATCTCAGATGAGCATTTTTTCAGGTCTTTATCACACCAAGTATCCCATTCATCTTACAATACAATGTTCTTTCATTTTTTGTCTCTTTCTTTGTCTCTCTCTCACACAGATATACATATATACAAAGACAATATAAAGACACATGTACATGTATCTGCATTTTAAAATATCTAAGATGTCCTTGTCCTTATGTCAGTATTTGTTTCACAATCAGCAAATTGTCCCGAAGTATAGTCATGGACAAAACAGTTTATTACCTGATGACCAACTTTTGAACTGGCTAGTTAGTGGATGATGGGCACACATTTTGTAGTCAGACAAGATCTTTGAGAACAAAGTGTCATCTCTGTGTCACAGGAAGACATCTGGGGACTTTGAGAGAGTTAGACAACAGGGACAGAGAGAGACAGAATAAGAGACAGAGTCAGAGAGACAAAGACAGAAAATAGTGACAGAGAGACACACAAGAAGAGACAGAGACAGAAAAACAGAAAGAAAGATAGACAGAAAGGGGGAAAGGGAAAAGAGAGAGAAGAGAGAGGGGAAAGAGAAAAAGAGAGAAAAAGGAGAGGAATAGGGGGAGAGAGAGCAGAGAGAGAGAATGTAGTGAATATTTCTCTACTTCTGGGGAGTAGATTGCTTTAGAGAGTAGGGAATAAGCAGCCGTAGATACAATCCTTTTCTGAGTGAGAATAACTAGAGGATTTGATTCTTTGAACTCATATATTTAGGATGTTTTTTTCAGAAGTAGTCCCTTGAAATATAGTTTGTTTGATGATAGAAGAATCCTTAAGGGGCAACACAAACCACCATGTAAATTATTTAAAACTAAAGTGGTCCAAACCCTTGAGATGGGGAGTAAGGAAAAATCTAGTACAGAATCCTAGGAGAGTAGGATAGATGAATCAGATGAGTATGTCTTTGGTAGCTGATATTTCTCTGCACCTTTGATTTTCTCCAGACTAACCTGACTATAGGGAGGTTGATAATGAAATTATAGGCTCTTACTTCTCAATTATGCACTAATATTTTTCTTTTTTCTCTCTACCATTATTCCTTTTACCTTTGGATCTTCTCCAAGTTATACCATATCAGATCAGAAGATTTTGTTGGGTGGTCATAGTGAAGTCATTTGGTCTCCCTGGGCCTCAGATTGCCCATATGTAAAATGAAAATATTAATCCTCTTCTAATATATTCTCTGCTCTCCAATCCCTTCCAGCTATAGCATTCTATTCTCTGTTCTTACAGTCTAATGTCTAGGGTCCCTTCTAATTTTGACTCCATGTCCTAATATTCAATTCTCCAAGGTCCCTTCCATCTGTAACTTTCTGTGTTCTGTAAGTATTTTCCAAGTGAAACATTCTTTATTTGTGTTTGACATGCTATTTTCTCAAGTTCCTAGAACATCACTTTGTGTATTACGTATTCCTTATATAAATAGGACCTTAATAACTGCTTTTTGATGATGATCCTGCTGATGAAGATGTGAATACTGAGAAGAGGTAGGCTCTGGATGAGCCAGGCAGAACACATTTCATATTGCTCTTCGCCTTTCATGCCTGGTCTGGCAGAGATACTTCTCTTCATATGGGATATTTTATTCCATTTTTAAGAGCTCTTCATTTGTCATTTGGGACAGAGAGTTGGAGCTAGTTCCAATCTGCAATCAATCAGTCCGCCTTTGCGGAAGAGCTACCAGGAAACTACTGCTTGCCCGCCTTGGGTCTTTTAGCATTGATGTAAACATTCAGACATCACTTATACATTCTGAATGAGAGGGGGAAAGGAGAAACAGGGAGAGTCAAAGATAGAGAAACGGAGCATGAGGCAGAGAGACTGAAAAGGGGGGGGGGGAAACAGAGAGAAAAAAATAGAAGGGAAAGACAGACAGACAGAAACAGAAGTAGATAAATAAACTGACAGGGAGATAGAGACAAAGTTAGAAATTGATTGACAAGAGAGATGGATTGAAACAGAGACAAAGACCAGGACTGATTTATAAATATAAATAAGCCGACAGAGAGAGTCAGAGATAGAAAGAGACAGAGACAGAAAGATATACACAAAACAGAGATAGACAGATAGAGAGAGACAAACAAAGAAAAAGGGACAAAGATATTACAGAGACAAACTAACAAAGAGAAAAACATAGGGGGAAACAGAGAGAGAGAGAAAGGCAGAGACAAAGAAAATGGCAAAGTAAGACAGACTGAGAGAAAAAGAGACAAAAACAGAGATAAAGAAACCAAGAGGGAAGGAGAGAAGAGGAGGAGAAAAGAAAGGAGAGGAAAAGGGGAAAATGAGAGGAAGAAGGAAGGAAAAGAAAGGAAGAAGTAGAACGTGAAGGGAAAGAAGGAAAGAGATAAAAGGCAAAGCAGAGCAGAAAAGATGAAGAAAGGAAGGAGAGAGGATATCTATTTGATCATCTGACTGGTTTTGCCTTGTTATAGCAATTTTTTTTAATAGGCTGATACCAAACACAATAAACTCTATTTGTCTTTTTCAGGAAAGAAAAACGTATTCTTTCAAGAAGCCCAGAAAAGAAAATGTTGCTTTTGCATTTTTAGAAACAAAAATTTAATTTTACAAAGAAACAATATTTTTCTTGTTGAATGAAACAATTAGACAAAAAAGTTACCCCTAGAAGGAGAGGAACTCAATGTGTCAATTTTCACTTTTGCTATTCCATGTCTATTCAAAATCCAAATGCTTTGGTTGTTGCCAAATCTCTGAGATAGACATGTTACATTCTATTTATAGTACGTTGATTACCATTAGGACCACCATCCTTATTATCTTCATCTTTGTCTTCTTTATAACTATCATCAATGTAACTATCACCTTCTATAAAAACACAGATCGATGCCTAGAATTGACACGAAAGGTCATCTGTTCTAACCCATTCATTTAACAGGTGAGGAAATTTAAATCCAGACAAAGAAAGTGACCTGCCTAAACATCATGAAGCTAGTTAGTGGAAAAGCCATAATTCAAATCATTTAGATACTTTCTTCCTCCTTAGTGTTTGCCATACTTCTCTCTCTAACTTTTTCTCCTTCAATTAGTAGTTTCCTTTTCTGAACCTTCCTCTATTACATATCTGCGAAGTGTAGGTATCTTTCAAAGCTCCATTGTCAGCATTTCTAGAGGAATCTTTTTTATACTTAAAGGATATTAAAAGATACATAGTCCTACCCCCTTCATTTTACAAATGAAGAATTGATGCTAATAATTCCTGACTTACTAGGGATCACACAGCGTCAGAGGAAGAGTTCAAGTTCAAATTTTCCTTATTCCATAGTCAGAGTTTTTTCCACTGTATCATCTTACCTATCCTCCTTTTTCTCCATATTTTCTTGTTGTGATATCTTAAGCTCTCATGAATTCAGTTATCATATCTCTGCAAATGACTCCCAAATCCCTGTATGTACAGACCTTATTTCTCTCCTGAAATACAATCCCATATTTCTATCTAAATGCCTCGTTGGGTTTTTTAATTCATTTTACTTCCCCCAAGGCCATTCTTCCTCCAGTCATATCCTGACTTTCCTTTTCTCTTTCAGCCCCATTTGATACTTCAAAACACATTCCAGACTCTGTTCCCTCTACATCTGGAATATCTCTCAAATCAGTCCCCTTCTTGTCCCTTACATGGTTTCCACCCAAATTGAAAACAATCTTTTTTTTTTTTTAGTTTTTTAGTCTTCCAGCTTCTAGTCTATACTTACTCCCCTCTATTCTCCATACAGCTGCTAAATTAATATTCCCAAAACATAGTATTGACCATATTAATTCTTTGGTCAAAAATCTATAGGAACTCCTTAATACCTTGAGATAAAATACAAATAAATTCCTCAGCCATCATTTAAAGACCTTCAGAATTTGTCTCCCACCTAGCTTTCCACCCATTTTATACTGCTTCCTTTCATGCACTTAGTGATTGAGCCATTTAGCTTTTCTCTGCTCTTGACATCCTATCTCTATTTCTGTGTCTTTTTCTACATGCTTTGAAAGCATTCACTTCACAGCTCTGTCTTTTAGAATCTTTAGTTTTCTTTTAAAAATCACTTCCAAGGCCACCTACTGTATAATTCTTTTTTCTGCCCCCACCTTCTCCATTTCTTAATTTTCTCTCTCTCTCTCCTTTAGTTATCTTATATTTCTTTATATTTGCATGGTATATCCTTAGTGGAATGCAACATTTTTAAAGATAAGGGTTTTTTCTTTTCATTTTTGTATCTATAATTTAGAATACTTTTGATGAATTGAAGCAGATTGAATTGAAACCAAATCATCTGTGCTCCAAAATCAATGTTCTTTCTACTTTGCCTAGCTATTTTTCCATCATTACTATCACCATTTTCAGTGTAATACCCATAACCACACTTGCTAGTACCATCACCATCACATATATTCATGACCCTTGTTGCCATCACTGTTACCTCTGTGCCTTTTTTCTCATTTCCATCTTCAAAATCATCATCAATCATAACTCATTAGATTTTTTTGTAGTTTTACAAGAGTGGAAATCCATATAAGAGCCGAATAGAATCTTAGAATATCTTGGATTGCTATTCAAAGGATCCTAAGCCCTGATTTCATGCCCATGAGGCAACAAGATGTAACTTATAGTTCAGGTCCCATCTAAGAAACTATTAATGTCAAAGCATTACTCTTTATACTATGCTCTCTTGCTTTTCTATTTTTCTCCATTTTTCCCCATTTCCTTCCCTTTCTAGATCCTCTTTTTTTGGGCTTCTACTCTTGTACCCTCTTGTTATTTATTTCTTTTCCTTCTCATTTTGGATTGATGAGCCTCTCCTAGACTCTAAGCTGTGGTGCTCAGGCCCAAGGAGACAAATGACTTCTGTTTTTCCATGTTTGATTACTTTTTGTTGTTGATAGCATATCACCCACCTGTAAGGTGTAGTAGAGACTGGGACCTGGGCTTACATCCTTCTTCTTTGACACAATATGTATATGATTATGAGTAGGTCTTGTAATCTTTCTGTAAAATGAGGACAAAAATGCCTGCTCTAACTGCTTTACAGGGTTCTTCTAAGCTTTCATATTTAACAAAATTTTAGAGAGGGAGACTTAGAGATTCTTTTGTACAACAAAATAACTTAAAGCTGAAAAAATATGTATATAATGAAATACTATAGAAAAATCTATAAATATGTATAAAGTATATAGAAATTATATTGTTGTCATCATTGTTCAGATGCTTAGTATGTTCTTAGCTTTTCATTACTATTATTCCCCATTGACTTAGTCAAGTGAAACTTTTGTCAGTCCTTTTTCTGAATAAGGAATTCAGTCCTTGACCCTTGTTTTGCTGAAATGGAGATCTCATCACCCAGCTTCAACTTGGATTTTTATTAGGGAAACAAATGCAGGCTTCCCCAACTCCTGCCCACTCAATAAAAGTATTTATCACCCTGTAAATTCCCACATATCAGTACCTTGTTGTGGAGAAAAAGGTCACTGCCAAGAAAGATGTGTCATTCCACAGGAAATTTGGGTATAATATATACAAGAGAGCTTGGTGGATGGAAATCTTGTTGGATATGATAAAGTCCTATAATGAAAAATATCACTACAATACAGGACTCATTTCAGCAGATAAATATTTAATATAGATCAGCCAAGATTAATTGCTGAGTGAAAATGCACCCATCCTCTGGTTGGTGTTGGAAAGGGAAAAAAAAATTCTGTTAATTTATGATGTCGTTTTGGAAACAAGCAAAGCCTTGGTGTGTTCTGGGGTTCATTACTCCTGCTGTTGAGAAATGCATCCTGTAGTTCCCACAGAGAGAAGGCTGCATGTGAAAATGTATAAGAGATGCGATGATCGCTGCGGCAGTGTAGAGTGGAGGGACTCCCCCTTGTGCATACTAAGCAGGCCCTTGTTGGTGATAACTTCCAGCTGAACATCTGAAATTGAAGGATGGAACAGACCAGTTAGGAAGGTCTCTCTGTGCGCAGGGTGTGTTTGGGGAAAGGTTAATCTGGTATTTTATTATAGAGAAGTACTGGGAGAGGAGCTGGCAAGGAAGCATCAGAATGGTGTTTCCTTTAGCTCCTTCACATCCAGTTTTTACTACTATCCAAATAAGGAAATGCTTCATGACAATATACTAAGATTCAGTTTGATTGTCAACAAGGCAATTATTAGGTATCAATTATGTGCCAAAGTTAATGTTAGGTACTGAAGATTAGAAAGACAAAGATTTAACCCTTTCAAACCTAAAGAAGCTAATATGCTATTTAGTTAAGTCAGGAAAGTGTGGTAGAAAAGGAGCCAAATAATTGAGTTTGAGCTAAATAAGCATGGTACAGTGGGAGAAGCAATGGTTCCAGAGCTAAAGCACTGGGGACAAATCCTGCCCCTGTCACGAATTCTTTGTGTCACCTTAATCAAGTTCCTGATTATACTGGGCCTCAGTTTCCACATCTGTAAATTGCAGAAATTGAGTGTTATACCTTGCATGTCTATGAGCCCTTCTATTCTTTTCTCCCCTGTAAATATGTATTGAATTAGTCTATTTAGGAATGTGTATATGTGTGTACATATATATAAATATACACCCTATATATATAGCATTATATTATAATATACACATAATTTATATCCTTTCTTCTAAGGTATCAGTTCTAATATTCCAAACTCTAAAATCACTTTATTATTATTAATAATAGTAATAACAATAATAATAGCTCTCATTTTTATATATCTTTGCAATTTACAGAGAATTTTCAACAACACAGTAAGGTAGGAGGTTCAAGTTTTATTATTTCCATTATTTTTCCCATTTTTAAAGAAACCTAATATCAGAAAGTAACTTTCCAACAGCAACAGAATTTAAAAGTGTAAGAACTAGTATCTGAATCACAGAATGAAAAAAAATGGAAGAGATTTTAAAGATATCTTTCTGGACCTCATTATTTTATAGATGAGGAAACATCAAACAGTGAAAAAAGACCTGGTACTATAATTTGAGGACTTGGATTGAATTCCATCTTGAATGATTCCTGTGTGTGTTACTTAAAATAAATCACCATCTCTGGGACTCAGTTTGCTCATATATAAAATGAGGGGAAAAGAGAGAATGAACAACAGTGTCTGACATGCAATAGACAATAAATGCTTCTTGATTAACTTATTGTTGCTTGAATGGATGGTGTCTGAGGTCCCTCCCAGCTTTAAATCACATATCAGACTAAGTAAAGAATAGGATTTTCTGACTCCAAGTCTGGAACCTTCCACAACCATGCTGTCTCGGAAGTTTGGATTGGTAGTCTAGGCACAAAACTAACACACACACACACACACACACACACACACACACACACACTTTCTCTCTCTTTTTTTCTCTTTCTGTCTCTCTCTTTCTCTTTCTCTCTCTTTCTCTGTTTCTCTCTCTTTCTTTTTTTCTCTCTCTTTTCTCTCTCTCTTTCTCTCTCTCTTTCTTTCTGTCTCTCTCTTTCTGTCTCTCTGTCTTTCTCTGTCTCTGTCTGTCTGTCTGTCTGTCTTGCTTTCACTCTTTCTCTCCCTCCTCTGTGTTTATATGTATTGATGTAACACAATTATATGACACAGTATCTACCTTTACAGGACTGATATTGTGAAAAGGGGCATAAGGCTAAAGATAGGAAAAGTGGTAGAGAATTTAAGAACCATACACAGAATGTATGGCTCTGGCTTTAAATATAGAGCTCACTGTTGCCTTGAGTCATTCCTTCTTGGAAGAGTGGGCTTTGGGATGAACCCTCAAGAGCTGATAGGAATGAATGAGACAGAGGAAAGAAGAGAACATTGGAGTTAGAAACATAGCAAGAACAAAGGAGTGAATGAGATCTGCATGTGATATAGTGAGAGAATCAGAAGGTCAGTGAAAAAATCAGGAGAGAGACAGACAGATGGAAAGAAAGACACAGAGAGAAAAATAAAGAGACAGAGACAGAAAAACACAGAGACAGAAAGAGGAGATATGGGATATCTGCTTTTTAGAGAATGAGGGGACACTTGAGAAAAATAGAGGATGTCACTTGATCATGCTTACATGAACTCAAGCCCAAGGATACATAAGGAAAAATGCTAGTGAAAGCACTGAGATTCCAGGTCAGAGGCCAGTTTCTAAAGTCAGATAAATCACAATCAGAAGACAGGATCAGAGGCCAGCTGAGACAAAGTCTGCCAGTCAAGAAGCCTTTATTTAATACTACTATGTACCAGGCATTGTGCTAAGCATTAGGAATACAAAAAGAGTCAAGACATGATCCTTTTTCTTAAGGAATTCACATTCTAAAGGCAGAAATAATATATTCATAACTAGATACAGGATATATCAAGAGGAGATCCAAGGGGAATTGCAGAGGGAAGGCTCCAGCAGCAAATAGTGTGGGGGAGTGGTAGAATTCAGGGAAAATAAATATGACTTCCAGCAGAAAATGGGATTTGAGGGAGTCTTACAGCAATTGGGGAGTTGAGATAGAGTTGAGGAGAGAGTTTATTCCAGGTTTGGAACAATATTCCATTCTATCAATGCAAAGGTGTGGAGTCAGAGATAGAGGTTTGTTTGTGAGAAGCAGCAGGTAGGCCAGTGCAGCTAGATTATAGAATAGAAGAAGGAGAATAATATATAAGAAAACTGTAATGTTAAGAAAGGAGATGAGCTATCATCTTACTTCTCTCTGCCTCAGTTTTCTTTAGCTATTAAATGGGCATAATACCAGATACCATTCTACAAGAAAATTAAAGGAATAAAAGAATGAGACAGAGTGATGGGACAGGTACATTCATCTTAAAGGAAAAGATCTTGGGTGTGGGGAATCTGACATCTCTTTTCATCAATCTAAAGCTGTCATCCAGAAGATGGATTGGACTTGTATTCTGTAGAGCAAAACTCAGAGCAATGGGTAGCAATTGTTGAGAGACCAATTTTGGCTCATTATAGGGCAATTTCTGACATATGGAGCTACTCAAAGTGATATGGGATATCTCAAGGAATAATGGGTCCATTCTCACTGGTAATTTTCAAACATAGTCTGCATGATACCTTGTTAGGGATATTAGAGAGGTGATTCTTGGTCTGCTACTAGTTGGAATGAGTGGCCTCTGAAGTCCTTTATAACTCTAAGATTCCGAAAACATATAACTCTTTGAATTCTTTTCATATATATATATATGAAAAGAATTCAAAGAGTTATATATATATGTGTGTGTGTGTGTGTGTGTGTGTGTGTGTGTGTGTGTGTCATGGGGCTGATGGATACAAAAGTGCTTTGAAAATTAAAAAATACAGTAATGTTTTAAAAGATGATTATTATTTACTAAGTTCCCACAGTGCAGTTCCTAAACTAACCAGCTTCCCATAACTATCCCTCATTCTATAGTTCCCCACTGAAGTAGTCTCAAATTTAATGTATGGAACAAGAAAATTATTTCATAATACTTTCTATATGCAGCCAGACTAAAATGGCAAAGCAAATCAGGAAGCAATCAGTCAGAGGACTTCAGTGCTGCCTGTGACGGTGCCATTCGGGATGGTCCACTGCCCAGGAAGATTAAGGCTCTAAATACAGTCACTACCCACCCCTGGAGGGGGAAAAGGGAGGTGGAGAAAGGACAGGCTTGGGAGAAACTGAGCAATGATTCCATGTCCCCTGGAACACTTTCTCCACAGCCCTATGAAGTAGCTAATTTTGCATATTCTTGTCCTTCCTTATCAAATGAAGAAATTGAGGCTCAGAGAAGGGAGCCACAAGATCACTTAATTTTGAGTTGAAAGGGACTTTCAAAATCATTACCCCCTTCACTTTCACACTAGGAAACTGAGACTCAGAGAAGATAAGTGATATACACAAGATCCCCAAAGTGACCAATAACACTATCATGCCCACCACATGATAATTCAAGTTCATAAAGCTTGATGATGGAAGCAATCAATCACAAGATCATTTTCTTTTCCAAAAAATCAGAAAGGTATGATAAAGGAAGAAAAAGTTACTTCAAGATTCAGTGATTTCTTTGATACTGGATATGTTCAAGTGGTAAATAGATGACCATTTGTGGGGAATGATGAAAAGACATATAGATATAGATATAGATATAGATATAGATATAGATATAGATATAGATATAGATATAGATATACACATATACATATATATAGATATAGATGTAGATATATATATACATACATATGTATTTACATGTATATAATATATATATTGGGAATTATACTAGAGTGTGACTGGCTAGGGTTTGGTTGAAGAACTAAGAAAATAAGCCCCATGGGTTCTGGTGCAAACAGTGTTGGGTCAAATCCTCAAGGCTAAAGAAATGTAGGCAAAAAGTCTATAACCAAGTCACAGGATGAATCAGTGGAATGCTAGATACCCCATTTCTGTTGTCTCCTGACTCACCAATCTCCTGTCTACAACAAGGGACTTAATTAGACATACTGATGATTGGAAATAAGAGGATGAATGTATTTAGCTGTTAAGGATTAATTCTGACCATTTTTATCTCTGAGGTGACTTTCATCAAAAGCTGAAGAGAATTCATTTATAGAAACAGAAAACATCAGAAAGTTTATGAGCCCATCTATATGAGGATAGATTTCCAAGAGAAAACGTTAAACTCAAAAGGCCTTAGTTTCCTCTCATGTAAAATGAAGACATTTGACTAAATGTTTTCTAAACTCCTTTCTAGAGTTTCAAACATTCTAATCTATTTCTACAACTGTATTCTAACTTTCATTCCACTCTAATTAGAACTTTAAGTTCTATGTACTAATAATTAGTATTTATATTAAACCCTAAGATTTGTGTATTGCTTTATAAATATTGTTTCATTTCATTCTCCTACTAAATAGGTAGGATAGGTACTATTTGTTGTTATTCAGTCATTTCAGTCATGTTTGATTCTTCATGACACCAAAACACACAGGTTTTTTTGGCAAATGTACTAGAATTGCTTGACATTTACTTCCTTAGCTCAAGTTACAGATGAGAAACAAGACAAGTGACCTGCCCAGAATCACACAGCTAATACGTATCTGAGGCCAGATTTGAACTTAAGAAGATGAATCTTCCTGATTCTACCTAGTTGCTCTGCTATTATGCTTCCCAAATTATAGATGAGCAAACTGAGCCAGGCAGAGGTTAAGTGATTAAACAACTTGTGAGCATCTGAAGCCTCATTTCAATTTGAGTCTTCCTGACTCCAATATTCTGTTCACTGTACCCTTTAGTTGCTGTGTTCTAACATCCTATTTTGTAAGCTCTAAGTCTTGTTTTCAAGGCCCCGTTTTAATTTTGAGGACTTAACCCCTAAATTAACATTGATCAAGTAAGTTTTTTTTGAACCCACTTAGGCAAAGAGAATATGGACTCATAATGGTTTTACTATCAGTGTTGGGGAAAAAAGTTATGATGTAATTATACCAAAGGTTCAATTTTGCCTCCAATTAAAAGCTGACTCTTACTAATCTTTCCTAACCATCTGTTATATAAAACTCCTTCATTCTCTCTACATTTAAGCCAAACTAAACAATTTTCACTGTCTTCTTAATATGCATTATGTCCCTAGCTTCTGTATCTCTGTTGTTATTGTTCTCTTTGCCTATAATGTCTCCCTTTTACCCCGTTTCTACCATCCTATAGAGCTGAATTCAAATAATTCCTCCAAAAGTCTTTCTCTGATTCTCTAACTAAATTAACAAAACATTCCTTCCCTCAGATATCATACAAGATTTTTTTTGTGACTTAACACATTTTACATTTAACATTACATATTATGGTTGTATAGATGAGCTCCATAATATGGTATCTAAATTAATATTATATATTTTACATCTTCTCTAGTGCCAAGTATAACTCTCTCTGTAAACACTATACAAATAACAAATATCTATTTGTAAGAAATGATAGAATTGTAAGAAGATAGAATGTGATTCTGCTCTAGTCACTGGACTTTGAGTCAAAAAAGCTTGGAAAAACAATGTCCTAAACATAGTAGGTATTCAATAAAACTATGTTGATTTGAATTATATGCTCTTGCCCTCTTTGCCATTTTTTAGCTATATGACCTTTAATAAGTCACTAGCCTTTGGAAATCTCATTTTTAGACATGTAAAATGCAGGTAATAATATTTGCACTGTTCACCTCATAAACCTCCTTTTTTATATGTTTTAATTTAATTTCTTGTTCTTGAAGAAACATTTCCAGTCTTAGGAGAATCATTAGAACAGCATGTCTCCAACTTTTTGATCTCTGGACTTCTTTATAATCTTAAAAATTATTGAGGACTCTCCAAAGAGTTTTTGTTTATATTACTATTTAAAAATATATTTACATGTTAAAATTAGTATTATTATGAAAATAATTTTTACCTCAGAGACCTATTGAAAATATCTTAAGACTCTACATTGAGAACAGCGACATTAAAGATATGTGATGAGAAAAATTTTTCAAGAATCCAGAGTCACAATATATTTTCTCATCCAATAGATTAAATTTTACAAATGAAGGCACTGAAAATTAAAATTACTAGCCTTAGGTTACATATAGTAAGTAGTCCATTTGAGATCCAAACTTAATTATATATCAGTATTTATTATACCATTGTTCTTCTCATTAAGTCATGCGACCTGTCTAAAATTCTTCTGCATTCAAAATAATAATAATAATAGAAAATACCCAAACATTCTATTCCAGTCTTTAGTACGATATAAAAATTTGGACCCCTATCTTCTGCCTATCACTGGGATTATAACATACTCTTCCAAGCACTTCTCACCTAGAACCTTCAGAATTCATTACACAAGCTTCCACTGACCTGGTCAAAAATATATTTTTTTTTGGGGGGGGGGAGCAGGGAGATTCTGTTCATTGTAAAAGAGAAAGAATTCTAGCCTATAAAGAATTTGAAGTCTGACCTAGTATGAACTCTTCATTTTCTGAAAGGACCCTGGGGAAATAATATATAGCAGGTCTCAGAAATGAGATGTTGCTTAATTTAGGATATTGATATATAGTGGAACAAAGACTGTATTTAGAGTCTTAGGCCCCAGATTTGAATCCTAACTGTTACTTCTTAGATCTGTCTCTTTTAATCTCTTTGGGCTAAAATTTACTCATCTGTAAAATTATGATGTTGGGCTAATTGACCTGTAAAGTTCCCTTCAGCCCTGAGTCTTTCCTTTCATGTGATAAGTTTGCATGTGTGAGAGAGTCAGGGGTGGAGATACAGAAAGAAGTAGGTAGGTGGGATCAACATTAAAACATAAAACATCCACTAAGTGTTATATCAATAAGACATAATCAGCTTCAATGATAAAATACTGTTCAAGTTCATCAGATATTGTCAGCCCTTATAGAAAAATCAGACTGAAACAGAAAAAGAAGAAAGAAAGATAGAGAAAAGGAGAGAAGGGAGGGGGGAAGAGGAAAAAATGAGAGCACAAGAAAGAATATCTCTTCTGGAAAAGTACCAAGTAGGTTTGCTGAAGAATGGTTGCTAGGTAATGAGTTCCATAAGATGTGGTCATCAACACCCTTTAGACTCAGGAGAAATAACATGGGTAGTTGTTTCTGGGGAAGTGAGAGATGAAGGGTTGGCTGATTTGCCAGAGAAAATCCTTCAATTTTCTGCTTTGAAGAAAAGTAGCTGGTGATACTCTAAGCCACAGGAAGAGCCCCTTAGGGCCCCTCTATGCCCAATTCAGAGATCAACAAGGCTGATTATGTCTACTCCTCCATCCTCTTGACAATCAGTTTTTGTCTTCTCCAATCGGAAGTTTAATGCCTCTGCCACTCCTGATTGTCAGGGATGCCAGTGACCACTTACCTTAAGAGACATTGCTAATTCAGCCAGCTATCCCCTTGAGGAATATGCCTGAATATTCAGCAGCTATTTTCATGTTCTAAAACTCATCTCATTACTACCATTTAGATCCATTCCCTGGGCTCAGTCCTAATGATTTACCCTTTCACATGTCACTGTGGCACCTAGGCTGTACTGAAAATGATTTCTGTCTCTTGTATGGCTCTTGTTCAGCACTACAAGCATCAAGTGCATTTCTATATTCATGAATCACTAGTCTTAAAACTTCTAATTTGATTGGGTTCCTTCTTGTGACCAATTTAGCCACTAATGATTAGAATGCACCTAGAGATCTAATCATTTGTCATTAGACTGATCAATTATTAGGAAAATTCTACAGCAGATTTTTTAAAAAGAGGGTTAGGAAACATCTAGTACAGGTAGAAGTGTAAGTGTATGATATACAAAGAGTATAATTATATGTTAGACATATAATTACTATATTACATATATAATACAATAATTATAATTGTAGAAAATGTAACCATAGCTTTATTGACAAGTTTTGCCAAAGGAAACATTTCTAAGCAGGATTATTAAATGGCTATATAGAAGGAAGAAAGAAATTTTACTCAATTTTTAACAAAGAATTTGGTAAAATAATTTGATACTTTATTGTAAAAGAGAAGAATGGATATAGGCCAGAGCATAATATAGTTAAATAAATTTAGAACTGGTTCATATGTCTGAATTCAAAGAGTAGTTGTAAATGGTTCAGTGTCATTCGGGAAGGAGATCTCCAGTGTAGTGCCCCAAGGCCGTGTACTGCTTAATACTTTTGTCAATGATGTAGATAAAAGTTTACATGGAATAGTTAAAAATTTTACAAATAGCACAAAGCTAAGAGGGATAGCTAACATACTATATAACTGCAAGGACCTAAAAAGATCATAGAAGGATAAAGCATTAGATGGTCTAATGAGAAAAAAATTGAATAGGAATAGATGTCAAATCTTACACATGGGTTTAAATAATTAAGTTCACAAGTATAATAATGGCGGGGGGGGAGGGGAACAATGAAGAAATCAAGTTACTTGAAAAAGATGGAGTTCAGTGACCTTCAAAGTCAATATGAATTATCAGAGTTATCTGTCAATCCAAGATACTTAATACTATTTTTGGTCTGCATTAAAAGGGAAGCTTCCAAGCATAAAGATATGACAATCTCACTGTCTGTCCTCAGCAGGGCAAGATCACATTTAGAGTGCTATGTTCATTTGTGGGGAGGGGTGTATATAGTTTGGGAAAGATTAATAAGCCTGAATGTATTCAAAAGAGGACAATCTGGGTCATAAAGAATTCCATGATATAAGGATTATTTAAGGAACTTGGGATGTTCTGGAGAAGATTTGGATATGGAGTGGGTATGGCTGGCAAATTTGATAATTGTTCAGATATTTGAAGAGCTCTCACATGGAAGAGGTACTTCTTCTGTTTTGACCTAGAGGGCAGATACAAGAAGTTCCCAAGATACTGATCTCATTTTAATATTAGGAAAAAAACAAACCCCAAATGAACAAAACTTCCTAACAACTAGAGCTGTCCCAAAGTAAAGATGGGCTACTTTTAGAGGTAGTAAAATTCCTTTCATTGGAGATCTTTAAAAAAGGACTTGAAGATCAGTTTAGTGGTCTGTTTTTGTGGATATTTGAAATTGCAGATTTATTATGTATAACTTGCTTTTTATTTTTTGATATACAATAAAGTTATAAGGTAACTATATTTTTGTTCCTTCCCCCAACTCCCTGCCCTAAAATGGCTACCATGAGAAGTATTTCTTTTCAGTCACAATTTGCAGTAGAAGATGGCTTCTAATGTCCCTTTCAATTCCATAGTTCTGAGATTTTGTGAATCTTGAAGAGAATCAAAGAATGTCACACCTGAAGGGGTCAAGATAAAGACACATGTTAGTTAGAAAGGCTCATAGAAAGCATCTGTTCTTACACTTTCATTTTATGGATGAAGCACAGAGAGGCAAAATAATAAGTTTACAAGGCTAATTAATGGTGGGTCCAGTATCAAAATAAGTTCTCCTGACCCGTACATGAGTATTACTAGTCAAGCTGTCTTTTTACTTAAAAAAAGACTTTGTTATTTAGTTATGAAGGTAAAGTGACTTGCCTAGACTCATGCATAACTATAACAACAATAATTGGCCACATTTGAATTCATATATTCCTGATTTAAGGCCCACTACTCTATCTACTGCACCATCTAACTGCCCCATATTGTATTTAGTGCATTACAAATATTAAACCATTTGATTCTCACAACAACTTTGTAGAATTTATACTGTTTTTATAAACATTTTATAGTTGAAGAAGCTGAAGCAGACAGAGGTCAAATGATTTTTTCAACCTCATTCTACTACTGAATGTCTGAGTCTACATTTGAATTCATATTTTTCTGATTCTAGGCTTAGCACTTTATCCACTTCATCTAGCTAAAGAGATACATATTTCAATAACTCATAATTATAGTTCTTATTTCAATAATGCTGTAAAGGCTTACTTTTCTTACAAAAAAGGTTGTGAGGTAAGGGTATGAGGTAAAGAGTTCCAAAATTATTACCTCTATTTAACAGAGAGAGAAATTGATGCTCAGGATGAAAGAATATATGCTGTAGTAAATAAAGCACTGATTTTGCAGCCACAGAAGATCTGAATTTTAATTATGGATTGGATGATCTTACTATATCCATGAAGAACAAAAAGGGGGAGGTGGAACCAAGATGGTGGCGTAAAGTCAGGCTCCCCCAAATTGCTTTAACTTCTTTTAAATAATGACTCTAAACAAATTTCAAAGTATCACCACACTTAGAAAGATGGAGTGGAATTTTTTCCAGCTGAATACAGCTTAGAAGATCAGCAGGAAAGGTCTGTGGGAATTCAAGATTGCACACCCCTGGTCCCGGCCCAGTACCAACGAAGCAGGAATGGACCAGTGGCAATACTGGTATTCAGACCAGAGATATCAGAGAGGACTTGGAAGGTCAGCAAGAAAGGTCTATTAGCAGGGTGAGAGAGCCTTATAAAACCAGCAAACCAGGAGTGGGATGTGGTGGTAGAGAAGAGGGCAGCTTCTGCAGGACTCAGCTTACAGGAGGTCCCTTTACTGGCACTGAGGAAGGATTGTGTTACTTTAGCACATCAGAACTTAACCACCACATGGAGCATGGACACTCCTCATAGTTCCAGGGCAGAAAGGAATGCTTGGGGTTGTGTCCCTAGAAGAATCTCTGGAAACAGCTTGGAACAGTGCAGCCTCCATCCTGGAAATGGATCCCTATTTTAATAGAAGTAAAAGTCCAGTAAGAGGCTAAGAAAATGACAACAACAAAAAAGAGTCTGACCATAGAAAATTAGTATAGTAAAAAGATCAAAATATACACTCAGAAGATGATAACATAGTCAAAGCTCTTATATCCAAAGACTCAAAGAAAAATAAGAACTGGTTGAAAGCTATGGAAGAGCTCAAAAAGGATTTTAAAAATCAAGTAAGAGAGATAGAGGAAAAACTGATTGGAAAAAAAGGATTGGACAAAAGTCCCTCCCAGTTTTTCTGTGATGTTACTGATAATGCTTTCCTTTGATACAGAACATAGTCCACCCATGCCTTCTCATCTTATGCAGTTTTTGCATGTTTTTTCCCATAGATCATTGAATGATAAAGTCACAGATTTAGAGCCAGAATTGAGTCTTTGAAGCCATTGAGTCTTACAACTTCATTTTATAGATATGGAAGATGAAGACCCAAGAGTTTGTCATTCACTGAAGGTCATACAGGTAGTAAGGAACAGAACTGAGATTCCTACCCACTTTGATTCCAGAAGCTCAAATTCCACTACATTCCATTGTTTTTCTTTTACCTCGTTATCACATATTACACATGTAAGTAGTTCTTCTGTCAGTGTTGATGAAAGAGATCATTTTAGAAATATTTGCCAATCTGATCTACTTTCTATCCATTTGTTACCCTTCTGCCAGCTTCATCTATGAATGCCTATGGAATGACAGGGCTCAGTTGTGTCTCATGCCAAGTTTTCCATAGGCTGTTTTTTGTTTTAATTCTTTCTTCTATTTTATGAAATGAATACTGTCTGCCTCAAAGGGTTATTGTGAGAAGATGCTTTATAAATCTCAAGTGATAGGGCCTGGAACTATGTGTGCATTGGTACAGAAAACTCTCAGTTAAGGAAACTCCCCCTTCCACTTTCTAAAATTTGACATCTTCTCTGTAATGTGTTGTCAGAGAAGATTTCCTAAAGGGAAAAGGAAATAAGCATTTATTAAATGCCTTCCATGTGCCAAACACTGTGCAAATATCTCATTTGATCCTCATGATAAGCCCATGAAGTAAATCCCCATTTTATAGTGGAGAAAATGCAAGTAGACAGCAGTTAAAAGACTTGCCTAGGATCACAGAGCTAATAAGTGTCTGAGACCACATATATTCAAGTTTTCCTGATCCCAGGTGCAGCACTCTATTTACTGGGCCATCTAGCTGCCTCAGCTAGATGTTATGTGACATGTCCAGAGTCACGTAGACAATATGTAGCATAGGAGAAATCTAAAACCAAGTATTTTTGGTTTTAAGGATCTCTATCCACTATGCATACCATCTCTCTTAAGCACTACAGAAGCAAATTATGATTATTAATATCACCAGCTTTCTGATGAGGCAATTAATATTCCATGGCATTGCGACTTTCCCATAAGCACACAAATTGTTAATATTGGAATAAGGATTCATACCTAAGCCTGAGTCTCCCAGATCTACAGCTATTTTCTACTAAGTCATACAATAACCTCTGATCATGAAATCCATTGAATTTTTCCTTGCTTAAAAATAGGAATTCTAGTTTTGTGCTTGCACTCTCTCTCTTTCTCTCTCTCTCTCATTCTCTCTCTCTCTCTCTCTCTCTCTCTCTCTCTCTCTCTCTATCTCTCTCTATCTCTGTCTCTCTGTCTCTTTCTCTCTTTCCTTCTTTTCCCCTTCTCTCTCTGCATCCCTCCATCCCTCTCTCTTTTTCTCTTTAGGAGTATCTTTCCCACTCTGTGGATCTCAGTTTCTTTATCTCTAAAATGAAAAGGTTGAACTAAATCCTCTCTAATTTCTCTTCTAGCTTTAAAATGTTACAATTAAAAAAAAAACTATTATTTATAAAATCACAATGCTTAATGAGATTTATGATAATTAGAAAATAATTGCTGTTCCAAAATTTTATTAATCTATATTTGGTGATGAGTCATTTTATAACAATAGATGCTTTTGGAATTAAGTAGATAGATTGTTAGAGTAAACAGATTTTAAGTATTTTATTTATATGCAATATATGTGATCCCTTAGGCCTAAGACCACATTAGAATCATTATGAAAAATCCATCAGAAGCTGCATAGCACAACTGCCTTATCAGAAGGATTGAATATTCTTATGTAGTATATTCTTAATTTTTCATATGTGATGTTTGCAGTTTGGACATTAACTACTTTCTTATCTTTGCTTGTTTCTCCCTAAAGAGCAAAAATTTTACTAATAGAAAATAATATTACTTATTTAAAAGAAGATCTAAGATGGACCCCTTTTTGTTCATCTGAAATACTAGTCCTCTATTAATATGGAAAAAAAAAACATAATCTGATATATTCTTAGAAATACACTAAATGGTCTAGGCTGCATGCATACACGTGGGGCATCCTTAAAGACCCTAGCCCTCTTGGAAACCATTAAGCAAGGATATTGCAAATTGACTTTCTTGCATATAATCTCTTTAACCCCCATTGATGATCCCTGCCCTGATTAATTAGAGTAATAGCTGAAGCCAGCCTTTGTTAGTTGACTCTTTTTTTTTTCCTTTCCATATTACAATCTAATCATAGGGTCTTAGGGGAAAAATAATCTAGAGCTGTAAGGGATCTCAGAATATAGGCTACTTAGACAAAGAACATAAAATAGTAGAACCAGAATGGATCCTTGAACATCGAATATCAGAACCTGAAATAAAAACCAGAAGGAACTTTAAAGCATCAAATTGTTTTAATTTTTCCCCCATTATAAAAGCCCTCCTGTTGTGCTTTTCACCTGCTTTCTCTGCTTGTACCTTGAGAAAAGAAGAAAAAATAAAATCCCTATTACAAACATGAATAGTCAAGCAAAATAAATTTCTGTTTGGACATAAAAAGGCTTAATCTGTATTCTGAGTCTGTCACTTTTTTATTCAGAGATGGGCATCATCATGAATCCTCTCGAATATTGTGTGGCCATGGTATAGATCCTAAGTCTTTCAGAGTTGTTTAGGATGGAGAATGTTAACTCAAGAATTGATTTTAAAGAAGAATGTTAAATCTGGCAAAAACATATTCTTTATTTGAACAGGAGATTGATTTGATTCTTGGGCCACTGAGAAATTTTGATGCCTCTGTAACATCTCCAATATAAAAGAAAGGAAATGAGATTGAAATATGAACTTCTTTTTGTGTTAGATTATAGACGTCTTATTCTCTGCTTTACACACATTTCCCAATTCAATTTCAACTCTGTGTCTCTCTCTATCTCCATTTATCTGTCTGTCTGTCTGTCTCTCTCTCTCAACTATTTTTCAGATTGAGCATGTGCATGAGCATTTGCTACTAGTGGTGTATCACACACTGGAATAACTCTAAAACTTTTTATTCTTTTCATAGTTGCACCCTACCTTCATTAGAAGCCTTCATTCTTCCTCTTACTTTGTGAGAACCAGAACCTGTGACCCCAGGTATACAATAAATTAAGCTGTCACAAGAAGTGTGGTGAAGTGTGACAATTAATAGAGCTGGAGTCAGATGACCTATATTTAAAGTCTAGTTCTGAAGCTTTCGCAGTATGTAACATAGGAATGTCACTTAGCCCCTCTGGATGTCAGTTTCTTCTTATATAAAATAAAGGAACTGCTTAAACTAGGTGAGCTCATAGAAAAACTAGTCCTTGCAAATTCCTTTAAGTTCATACTTAGATAGCTCCATGATTTCATACATATAAGACTGTTGGTCTCAAAAGCAGATTATCCATTCCTTCTCTTCTTGTGTGATTCTTCATGTTCCCTCATAAATTTTTTACAAAGTACCTTATCTATGCTGAAGGCTCCTTATAAGCCTTTTTTTTCTCCATGATTTCTTATTTTTTGACTTCAATAGATGATTGGTCAATCTCCTCTTCTAGTCATGTATTTCCATGTTGGCCTTTTATACCTCTTATTCCATATATATCATTGTTGGCAATATGGGTTAGTTATTTTTACTCATGCTCAATCAATTAATCAATAAGAATGTATTAAGTACTCTCTGTACTCCAGGAACTCTTCAAGGTACTTAGGGATACAATGACAAATATGAAACAGTGTCCGCCTTCAAGGAGTTTGCATTCTTTTCATTTCTTTCCTGCCCTTTGGGACATATGAAATTTTGATTATTTGGGGATCAAGATGTTCGATGATTCCCAGAAACATAACATTGTGTGTTGTGTGTGTGTGTGTGCGCACATGGGTGTGCATGCATGTATGTGTACAGGTTGCTTGAAATGGTTGAAAATATAGCACAATTTTCCAAATTCAATACAAATTCATTTTTTTGTTTTTATTCTGATGAGTTTCACTCATTGTTCCAGTAAATGTCCAAGATATATGAATAAATGAATTAATATGGTTTCTCTATTACAAACCATAATCTGGGAAATATACATTTCTTGTCCAATTATATTTTCCTTTGTAGATCACTCAACCAACTTGTTTTAATTATTGAAATGACACTGATGTTTAAGATTTCTTAAAGAGGGGAAGATACTAAAATAATGAAATAATAATCATAGATGACAGTATTACAATTTTTTTCCTATGAAATCTGAGATAATGGTCTATGAACATACCAAGGATTTTGTAAATGGAAATAGGCAAAAAGAATAGAGTTTTCTTTTCTTTTTCTTCTTCAGATAGAAACAGCTATTTATTTCTCAATACAAAAAAATATTTAAAACACAAAAGATTCATAAACATATGTTGGCAGTACTTAAAATATGAATCAGTATCCAGTGACACTCCCAGAATACAAATGTTTAAAACATAAAATAATTTGTAGGACTGCTAAATAATCATTGACTTTCACCTCAGATCTGTACTGATCGAACAATACAGTCGAGCTCCATATATGCTGGAAAGTCAGAATATGGCTTGAGGTTTCTTAATCCTTTCATCTATAATATCCTCATGTTAGTAATCATCTTTTCCACCTTATGAAATTGTGGTGATCATCTCCTACTGAGAAACCAGTACCTAGAGCCACAATAGCCTAATCTCTTGGAAACATGTGTTTTCCATCAAGATTAGTAATATTCATCTCTACATGGCTATTCGGCACCTGTGTCCAGGGAAAGAAATACAAGGCAGACAGCTAGGACCTTGGTATACAGCCTCTGGCTTAAGTAGACAAGCACAGATTTCTACAGCTATGTGCAAGAAATAACTATAGTTCATTGTGTTGGGAAAGAGATACAAGAGATTCCTTCCTCCTCTCAACAAAAATTCTTAAGAAAAACTCAAAGATTCTCAAGATACTTGACAGGAAAAAAATATATGATTTTTTACAGTTTCATCTATAGAATTTCAAATGCCTGAAAGAAATATATGTATACCTCTGTATTTGCTTATTTATTATTTTTTGCTAATTACATAAATAAATAATTTTGATAAAAAATAAAGCCTTATATGTTTTCATTCAGGGAATTTTCTTTTTATTTACAAAAAATATGCATATGCAGGGAATTTTCAGTACATTGATTAAGATCATTTGTGGTTCCTTGAATGTCCAACTACAAGGGTAACTTTATTTAACAATATTCTAATTATTCATATAATTTGAGGCATAAAACTGGAATGTGCATGACAAAAAGAATGCATGATGAAAAAGTCTGAGAGATGCGTCCTTATTAAAGGATTTTATCCCTATTATAGATGATATCAAGTATAAGGTCCAAAAGGATGAGAGGGTCCCTTTATGGTGAGGTCTTCCAGATGCTTCTATTTGTAGGTAATGTTTTATTGATTGAATCAAGCCTCAGAATATAATAATACTTCCTTGAGGACATCCATGGTCATTTAAGGCAAAATGTCATATCCAGGCCAAACAATTTTTTCTAGTTATAAATTCTTTAATTTTCAGAGTAATTAAGTCCCTAAATTTTGCAATATGAATTTTTCACCTCTTAAGGACAAGAGTTAAAGATAATTTCCATAGGCCAGTAAATAAAAGGAGCATTGGATTAGTCAGGAGAACTGGGTTCAAGTTCTGGTTTTGTTTCTAATTTATTATAAGAGTTATTTTATAAGTTTTGACTAGTTACTTTTCTCTGAGCTTTAACTTCCTCATTTGAAAAATAAGTTGGCTGTATTAGGTGCTCCAGTTACGGAACTATGATCCAATGAACCTCTCTCTGCCTTGCCTATGTAACAGGACTCTTAAAATGACCTAATGAGAATGCAGACCATAGATTCTAAAGTAGGTAGAAAACTTTAGATGTTATTTAATATAACTTCCTTATTTTACAAAGGAGTAACTTAAGTTCTAGGGAAATGAAATGACAAATTCAAGGTCACACAGAATTCATGCCCAAGATTTATTATAGGATTTTAAGATTATAAATTTATATGTAAAAGGGAATTTAGTAAACATTGAGCCTGATACGTTTATTTTACAGGTTAGGAAAATGAAACATGGAGATGAATGGCTTGGCTTAATACATAATTAATAAATATCTGAGTCAGGATTTGAACCCAAGTTTTTCTTATCACCAATACAATAGACTATTCACTAAGCCAAGATTTCTCTCAGTTATTCTAACTCTCTATTCATTATCATTTCACTATAATACAATGTATATAAAAACATTTCAAAACATAAAACATACTTGATAAACATAAATATTGTTATTGTTAACTAGGAAGTTTGTCTTAAAATTTTTATGCATTACTGAAATGATAATAGTCAGAACTAGCCTTTTGTTCTTTTTTTCTTCAACCCATAGATCTTTTCTTGGTCTGGTTTTCTTCAGTTACCCCCTAGTTATAGGTTGGTCTTTTGAAGATGGATAGCCTAATTGACTCTGACACACTCTCTAGCTAATGTGCATCATTCTCAGTTCATCTGTGCCCTTGGATTCCCCTTTCCCTATGGTGGCTAGGGACTTCTGAACTAAAGGAAGGGGAAGGAAGGGAGAGCCAGGGAAATGTCTTCTTCTGGTTGAATGATTTCATAGCCATACTCTCTTGTTCCTTGGTGATTCCCTGTATGTATTCTTCTAGTAGGATAGGGAAGGAGGGAACATGCAGTTAACTGAGACCAGAGTGTCCAGATCCTCCCCATTGGTTTTATGATGCAGAGAGACTTTAAAAGAAAGGAAAAATGTAAATTTTAAATGAGTTAGTTCAGCTGAAGTTATAGCATTTCTAGAAGTAAACAATCTCAAATATTCTCAAATTTCAGCATATCATTCAATCAGAAAATAGATTTTCCTAGTACCAGGGCACTCTGCCATATAGAAAATGGAAAATTGAAAAATCATGTAATCACAAAGTACCAGAACTAAGAAAGATCGTAGAACATAGAATGGTACAGGTAGAAAGGGCTTTAGAATATAAGAACATTAAAATTGTAAAAACACTTAGAACCAAGGATTATGGAAGGGAGTGCTATTTCTGAAAGAATTCTTAAAACAAAATAATAGAACACAAAACAAGAAAGAATGTTAGATTTAGAAGAGATTTTTTGGATACAGAATATTAGAGGTGGAAATAAATTTAGAATATAAATTATTCTATATATCTGACTCCAGCCAATATCTGTAGAAAGAATCTCACATACATTTTTTTTCCTTACAAATTTTCATCTTGCTGAATCTTGCTGAAAGATCTTGCTGAAAGAGCAACTGTGACTAAAACCTCTCTAGTTCCTAAACTATCATTTTCTATTGTTGCAGAACCATAATTCCTAGCAAATTCCTCTTCCTACTGAGAGAAAATCTACCTCTTCTTGTAACATCTCCCTCTACCATCATGTACATACATGTTCAAGTTTTCCCCTGTAGTTATTATAATTAAATTATAGTTTTTTCACAGGTCAGCCACATATACATACATACACAGAGATAGTTAATTAATTAGATAGATATATAAACTGAGAAGTGACCATGAAGTACATCAATATTATATATATATGTATAACTTCGCTTTCTTTATCTAGGATCTTTATCTAGAATCCACAACAAATCTAGGAAAGAATTTAATAAGGTTTCTGAATAGTCATAATGAGATCTATAAAATCAAAAAACCAAAATTCATACAATTTTGAAGAGAACCCTTAAATCCCTAAGTAAATTAGTCAGAATATCTGAAGCTTACTTTGTGTCAGGTACTGTCCTAAATGCTGGGAATCTAAAATAAATAAATAAATAAATAAAAGACTGGTCCTGCTCAAAGATCTCACAGTCCAATGAGAAGAGACAACAAGCAAACAAATAATGTTTGAATATGCTGTATATAGAATAAATAATAAATAATTAAGGAAGAGAAGCACTAGATTGAGAGAATAGAAAGGCATCCAAAAAAGGTATAATTTTAGTTAGGACTTAAAAAGAGCTAGGAAAACCCATAGTTGGAGATGGAGAGAAGGATCATTCCCAGAATGGAGAACAGCCAGAGGAAATGCTCAGAGCTGCAAGATGGAGTATGTCATTGGCGAAACAGCCAGGAGGCCAGTGTCAGATCAAAGAATATGTTATAGAAAGTAACTTGTCAAAAAAAAAACTGGGCAGGTAGAAGGGAGAAAGGTTATTAAGGTCTCTGAAGGCCAAACAGAGATTTTTGTATTTAATTTTGGAGGCAATAGGAAGCCACTGGAATTTATATAGGGGAGTGACATGGTCAGACCTGCTATTAAGGAAAATCACTTTGGTGACTGAAAGGAATTTAGATTAAAATGAAGAGGGACTTGAGGCAGGTAGCCCAATTGTCATTGTAATAATCCAGGCATGAAATAATAAGTGCCTTCAGATGATATTACCAAGTGAAGCAGTATAGAAGGAAAAGAAAAGATGGACCAGGACACAATCTTGGTGTCCACCTATGGTTAGAAGGTGTGATCTAGATGAAGACTGAGTAAAGAAAGAGAATCAGAGAACCAATGGTTTATTCAGGAACAGTATCAGTAGACTTCTGGACATAGTTCTAAATTGCTTTCCAAAATGGTTGGACCTAGTTAACAGGTCCACTAGCAGTTCATTAGTATACCTGTTTTCCCTTGTACCATTTAAATTTCTCTTTTTCCTTTTTTTTTATCATGATAGACAATCTGATAGATATAAAGTGGTACTTTATAATTGTTTTAATTTATATTTTTCTAATTATTAAGGATTTGGAGCATTTTTATATGGCTATTGATAGTTTTGACTTCTTCTTCTGAAAATTGCCTATTTATATTCTTTGACCACTTATCATTTGGGGATGTCTCTTGTTCTTATACATTTGACTCAATTCCCTACATATTTTAGAGAGGAGACATTTATCAAAGAAATTTCCTGCAACAATATTTTCTTGGTTTGCTGATATTCTTCTAATTTTAGCTGCATTTGTTTTGCTTGTGTAATTAAAAATTATGTTATCAAAATTATTCACTTTGTCATGCTTGAACTTCTCCATCTCTTGTTTGGTCATGAATACGTCTATCTATAGGTATGACAGGTAATTTCTTTCTTTTTCCACTAATGTGCTTATGTGATATCATTCTTTATTTTTAAATTATGTGCTCATTTTGAGCTTCTCATCATGTATTTTATAAAACTGTAGTCTCTGTTTAGTTTCTGCAGGATTACTTTCCATTTTTCCCAACAGTTATGTCAAATAGTCAGTTCTTGACCCAATGTAGGAATCTGGGTTTATCAAACAATAGATTACTGTGTTCATTTGTTTGTGTATGTTGTGTATCTAAGCTATTCCATTGATCAACCTTTAATTTTAAATAAACATGAAAGTGTTTTGATAATTGCATCTTTGTGTGTAGATTGAAATCCAGCACTGATGCAACTCACATTTTTTTCCACTGATTTTTGATGGATTTTATTATTTTTTTTCTTAATTCAATAAAGCAATTCTTTGGTAGTTTGGCATTATATATAGTAAGGTAAATATAGTTTAAGTAGTCTTGCCATTTTGATAACATTGGCTTAACATCCCATGAGCAATTAATAGTTCTCTAATATTTATATCTACATTTGTAGCTAGTGTTTTGTAATCGTACCTATATAGTTCTAGGTTTGTCTTGACAAGTGGACTTCCTACTATTTAATACTGTCTGTAGTTATTTTAAGTTGAATTTCTCTTTCTATCCCTTCCTTCTTAGTTTTGTTGGTAATAAAATACTAATGATTTGTGTAGCATTATTTTATATACTGCAACTCTGCTGATGTTATTGTTTTGACCAGTTTTAGTTCAAACTCTAGGATTCTCAAAGGAAACCATCAAAACATTTGCAAAAAAAAAAAAAAGTATTAGTTTTGTTTCTTCATTGACTATTCCTATACCTAATTTTTTTCTTGTATTATTGCTATAACTAGGATTTCCAGTATATTAAAAATAAGGGTAATAATGTCCAAATTTCTTCATCTCTGTTCTTTTGATAAGGGATTCTAGTTGATCCCCTCTATAGATTATATGTGGTCTTGGTTTTAGATAGCTGTAACTCATCATTAAAAAAAAAATCTTCATTTATTCCCAGGTTTTCTAGATTATTTTTTTAAAAAACAGGAATGTTGTATTTTGTCAAAAAGCTTTCTTTGAACTTATTGAAATAATCATATAATTTTTGTTATTGATATGTTCTAATCTTGAATCAATCCTGCATTTTTTATATAAATCTAGCATAGTCAAAACATATGATCTTTATGATATGTTGTTGTAATCTCCTGAATGGTATTTTATTTAGTTATTTGCAACAAATTATTTGTACCAAAATTAATTATGGAAATTTGTCTATAGTTTTCTTTCTCTTTTAGCTCCCTTCGCTTTAGATATCAAGATCATATTTGTCATAGAAGGGATTTAGAAGTACTGTTCCTTACCCATTCAACATGTAAAGGACTCTTGCCATCTGGGGGAAGGGGTGGAGGGAGGGAGGGGAAAAATCGTAACAGAAATGAATGCAAGGGATAATGCTGTAAAAAATTACCCTGGCATGTGTTCTATCAATAAAAAATTATTAAAAAAAAAGAAGAAGTACTGCTCCTTTATTTATTTTTAAAATAGTTTATGTTGTATTGGGTTAATTGTTTTTTTTTCCCAATATTTAGTAAAATTGCTTGTAAATTCATCTGTTCCTAAGTAGTCTTTGTGTGGTGGGATAGGATAGAGTGGGGGAGGGAGGGGAGTTCATTTATGGTTTGTTCAGTTTCTTTTTTTCTAAAACTTATTTAAGCCTGTTAAATCTCCTGATTTGCTAACCTGTGAAAGTTTGTTTCTTTTTTTTTGTTTGCATATGTGTGTTTGATTTTTTTTCCTTTAATAAATATCCATAAATTTAATTTAGATCATCAGCTTCATTGGCATATAGTTGAGCAAAATGTACTAATAATTGAATTTATTTTATATTTATTGGCTGTGATTTTATTCATTTCATTTTTGATTTTGGTAATTTCTTTTTTTTCTTTCCAAAAATCAAATTAGCTAATTATCTATTTTGTTTTTTTAAGCCAGCTCCTCGCTTTATTTATTGTTTGTTGTTTAGTGCTTCAGTCATGTTCAATTCTTTGTGACCCCTTTGGAGTATTTTCTTGGCAGAGATACTAGAATGGTTTGCCATTTTTTTCCAGCTCATTTTACAGATGTGGAAACTGAAGCAAACAAGGTTAAATGATTTTGCCTGGGATCACACCACTAATAATCACAGTAAAGTGGCTGATGCTAAATTTGAACTCAGCAAAATATGTTTTCCTAACTCTAGGTCCAGAAATCTTGATCATTGCATCCCCTGGCTGCCAGCTTATTTATTAGTTCATTGTTTATTTTTTTCTTTCAATTTTATTAATCTTGCCTTTGATCTCCAAAATTGCTTTTTTAATGTTTAATTAGAGATGGGGTGGAGATTAATTTGTTTTTCCAGCTTCATGCCTAATTTGTTTGTTTGGGTTTTTTTTTTTTACTTTTTCTTTTGTTGATAGAAGTGGTTAAAGATATGAATTTTTTCTTAAGTGTTGCTTTGACTTCATCTCAAAAATTTGGTTCATTGTCTCATCATTATTTGTAATGAAATTATTCAATAAATTCATTAAATTAATTCATTAAATTAAATTTCTATGATTTGTTCTTTGACCTACCCATTCTTTAGTATTAAATTATTTAGTTTCCTATTAATTTTTAATTTATACTTCAAATGTCTTTTATTAAATGTAATGTTTTTGTATTATTGTCAGAAAAAGATACATTTAATATTTTGGTTTTTCTATATTGGTTTATGAAGTCCTTGTGCCCTAATACATGGCCAACTTTTTGAGTGTGCCATGTATAAGTAAGAAAAAAGTAATAATTCTCCCTATTCCCATTTAGCATTCTTCTAAAAATCTTTTAATTTTCCTTAAAATCCAACTTTTCTAAAATCCTGTTCATTTTCTTACCTTATTTCTTGATTGTTGTGTGATTAGATTTGCCTGAGTCTGAGAGAAATAATTTGAGATCTTTCACTAGTATAGTTTTACTATCTATTTTCTCCTATAACTCATTTCAGCTTTTCTTTAAAAATTTTGATAACATTCCATTCTATGTATAGTATTAGTGGGAAAGGGGGAAAAAAAGAAAAGACACGACAAGACAAGACAAGAAAAGGCTGTGTCACTCAATTGTCCAGTTTCAGTTGAGTCCTTAATGAGATAGCTCCTACTACTACTCAGACAAATTTTTGCCCTTTGTTTTTGAAAAGGATTCTGACATCAGGGAGATGATTACAGGACATGTAAGTCATATGAAGTGTTTCCCATTCCAATTGCTCCAATTGCTCACTCTATTGTACAAACTCTTCCTTATATACTCCATTCAGGTGAGATAATTTTCCCTTTTCCTCTCTCCAAGTGTATCTCTCTTTTTTACCCTTCCATTCTTCTTTTAAGATCATTCCAATGTAATATTATCACCCCCGCCCATATTGTCAGTTTTGCTAAAAAGGTTATTGTTGGCTGTAATGTTAAATCTCTTTTCCTTCCAGAATATGGTTGGTCTTACAATAAGATATTTAATATTTTTCTTCTAAGTTTTTGCAAATTTATTTTGTTTTGTTATTTTTTGATGTCTTATGGAGTTGTTAGCTTCCATTTGGCCAGTTTTAAATTTTTAAGGAATTATTTTCTTAATAATATTTCTTACTCTTTTACCACTTGGTCAATTCTAATGTTTAAGTCTTTAATTTTTTTCAGTCATATTTGTATCTCTTTAACACAGCTATTAATGTTTTTGTTTATAATTTTATTGCATAGATCTCATTTATTTTCCCATTTTTCCTCTGTACCATTTTTTGTCCTTTACATTTTTTTCCTTTAAGTTTTCTAAGAATTCCTGTTGGTCTTGTGTCTAATCTTCATTTTTCATTGAGGCTTTGATTGTAGATATTTTTCAACATTGTCATTTTTCCTTCTGTGTCTTGAGATCTTCTATCACCATAGCAGGACTTTGTGGTAGGATTGTTCTTTATTTGTTTACTTGTTTTTGTTTGTTTTGTTTGTGCTCTTGAGCAGCCTGTTTTTTGAATTTGACCTTTAAGTTAGTGTTGGGCTTTGCTCATTTTGGGGATTAGGGGGAGGAGGTGGCTGAGTTTTGGGGTTTTATGTCCTATTCTTTTTTTCATTTCTCAGTCTTGTGGCCTAGACATTTTTAGTGCTTCCAAAGTATTATGATCTGGGTTGACATTTGTTCACTTTTCTCTTGGTCTGAGCTCTAAATGTTCCTGACCCAGATTGGGTCTGTTGGATTGTGTGTGACTGATTTTAGTAGACTGCTGCTGGATTCCATCACTGTTTGCCTGCTGGGAAATTCTGCCAGTTTAGAGTAACTTAAATGCTTGAATCCCCTTTGGTCTTGCTTTCTAATCCTGGTTACTTCACTCAAGACTTATGTACGTGCTAAAAGTTAGAAATGATTCCTACCTCTGTCTTTGGGCTTAGAACCCCATGGCTAAGCTTTTAAAGTTTGCTCCTTTTTCTGTGTATAATTAGGAATTTCCCTGATCATCATTGCAATCACTACTCTGTCCAGCAGTTGTGACTCAGAACTGGGCTAATATGTGATGGAGCTGTCACTTGACATCCATTTTTGTTCTCAGGAATGGTTCAGAGGTCCCTTAGAATCTCTTTCTGCCCCAGTGCTTATTATTTTGGTTTTTAGTCTCATCTCCCTTATAATCTTTGGGTGCTAGAATGTTTGCTATTGCTACTACTGCTGCATCCAAAGCTGCTGTGTGTACTCCTGATCAGACTCTACCTTTTACTTCCTCATCTGCAAAATGGGGATGATAAATGTATGCTTCATCAGGCTTTTATGAAGAAAATCTAGATGGTAAAATCTAGAAAATAAAGAAGAGGTGTTCTGCCTTAAAGGAGATCGTAAATTTAGACCTAAAAAGTATCCTACAAATCACTCTGGATGAGACTCAGAGACCATTAGGCCCACCCTCTCACATGACAAATAAAGAAACTGTTGTCTCCGGAGGCTAAATGATTCCTCTATTGTCACACTGGTCACACTACAGAGCCTTAAAAATAAAACTTCTGACTTTACATTCAGTGCTTTTCCAACTGTCCTATTCTGATCACGATGCTCCTCCTCTGTTTGATAAGAAGTAACTGATGGATACCTTATACATTTCTATTTCAACTTTTTAAAAATTTTCTAGCACTTAGTAGTAGAATGGGTCTGGGAGAGGGCTAGAAATTCTTCCTCCTTATGCCTTAAGAGTAGAAAATAGCAATTTTCCTAGATCAGCATAGGCTGCTCCTCATCTGCCTCTGTAAATCACCATTTTCTGTTCCTAGGGCAAGGAGAAAAAGAAATTCTAAGCAGCCCCTGTTATATACTTTGATATAGTTGTTGTTGAGTCACTTCAGTCCTGTCCAACTTTCTGTGACCCCATCTGGGGTATTCCTGCCAAAAATTATGAAGTACTTTTCCATTTTCCTTTCCAGCTCATTTTACAGAAAAGGAAACTAAGGCAAACAGGGGCAAATAGTTTGCCCAAAATCAGATACCCAGTATCTGAAGCCAGGTTTGAATTCAGGTGCTCTTGACTCCAGGGTTGGTGCTCAATATATCATAGCTACCTATCCTGTATCCTGGAATAGAAGTCCCCAGCAAAGCATGTGAGGGAAACAAAAAAAGGGAAAACAATAGAAATGCATCATTTCCTAGTTTACTCTTTTAGACCACAGTAGGTACACTTCCTCTGGCATGAATTTATCTTCTTTCATCTCAGTCAACTAGTTCCCTAATGACCAGAGTAGTTCCTTATGTTTTCTCTGGAAGGAGGAAGGGCACACGCTCACTTCCATGTTAGCTGCTTTTCTAACTAAGCTCCTTACCCTGTATTCTCAAGTTGCCTAGGGAATTAAAATTGATCTGGCGTTCTGATCACCCTTGTTATACAGCGGTGATAGATAAAACCTTAACCTCTTTGAACTTCCATTCCTCATCTATAATATGGATATTGTGGTTCATTCACTATCTCAGTTTGTGAGACTCAGATGATATAACATACTCATGTGAAGTCCTTCACACACTATAGAGGGCTATATAAATGCCAGTTGTGGTTAGTAAATGGGTGCTATGCTTAGAAAGATAGGGAAATAAGATTGCTTCGTAATATTTGAGGTCAGAAATGAAGTGTGCATATGAAGATTGATTTTCTTTTGTGGTTCCTGAATTGGCTTTAGGTTCTATTTTTTCTGAGGATTCTAGAAAAGTCTCAGCAAAGACCATCTCCCCAGAGTAAGCATGTAGCCCCCCCGAGGGAAAATAGCATGCTTAAGTTCTGGTCTCAATTCCCTGCTTTTAAGGCATTTTCAATCTAATTGTAATCAGAAGAGAGTGACTGATCCCCAGTTTCCTATCTTTCTACCCTAACCCAATTTCAATAGTCATGTTTCATAGGATCTAATGCTAAAATGGAAACTAGGGGCCATATTATTGGATAGTCTCATTTAACCTGAAAAAGTTGAAGAACTAGGGCCCAGAAAAGTTAAAAGTTTCCACCAAGATCACAGAGTTGGTTAATAATACCTCAGTTCACTGATTCCAGATCCAGGATCAATATCCAATACCATACAACTTCCTTAATTCTTATATTGATTGTATTAGTAAATAAAGGAAGCCCTGAGAAGTTACTACTAATGAATTTTATAATTTTTACTTAGAGCAAAGTTGAACAGGGAAATAATTCATATTTAGATAACAGTTTGCTGGGCATTAAAATGTTTTCTTCAGAACAATTCTGTGAAGCAAATAGTATTATAATTACTATCATTTCCATTTACAAATAAGGAAATTAGTCTTGTTTCTAAGATCACCTAGATCCAGAAATCAAGCTCATGTTTTCTGCCTGTATTGTCTTCAAGCTTAAATTGTTCTTTCTAGACTTTTTATAATATTTCTTTCCAACATAGTACTGCCATCAACCATTACTATCAAAATACTTTTCCTTCTCCTACTCCTCTTCCTCTTCCTCCATTACCAGCACTATCTCCTCTTCTTCCTCTTCCTCTTTTTCCTTTTTCTTCTCCTCCTCTTTTTCTTTTTTCTTCTTCCTCCTCCTCCTTTGAAAAAAAATCTCATACTAGTTGTCTAAATAGTATTGCTGAAATAATGAATTGAGTACAATTGTCTTAATATAAACCTAAGCCATCCCTAAAAATGCTCTGTCCTCTGAAGGGAACTTCTATGTCTAAACCCTTTCAGAGGCAATTAAAAAAACAGTATTTCCAAATTTTATGGAAATTTGCATGAGTTTGTTCTCAGATTTTTAGAGCAAAAAGTGAAAGAAAAGAAATGGTATGGACTAAAATTTTGTCCTACTAGATTCAGTAACTATGATGATTCTTTCTGATAATCAATCAATTATTTATTGAATATGATCCATTGTGTAGAATTATAGAGTATATATATTTTTCAGAGTTAGAATGGGTCTTAGAACAAAGAATATTAGGATATAAAAGGTTAGAATTGGAAGGAATCTTGAACTATAGCATATTAGAACCCAGAATGTTAGACTATAGAATGTTTACACTTCAAAGATAGAACAGGAAATTTAGAAATGCACCTTATAATATAGAATGGTAAAACAAAGAAAGAAAGTGATGAATACTGAGTGAAAGACTTGGCCCCTCCTTTTTCCCCAGTCCAAAAGAACCTTCCTGTAAGGAGGAAATAATTGTCAATTATTTTTTCCATCCTGGAGCTTAGGACTTTCCCTTGATTGGTGGCCCAGCCTTCTTTGCCTTCTGTGGGAGGACATTGAATGTCATGCAATAGCTAGTGGAAAAGTCTGTGGTTGTTTTCTAGGAATTAATTATTCTCGCTTTGGGGAGGCTGCACAGATGGCAAGCCTTGCTTCTGTTGGCTGGTGAACTTTAGGAAGTGCTTGTTGAAGCAACTATTGTCAAAGCTGTCAACTGTCTTCTTGCTCTTGAGTTACTCATCAATGGGTTTCTCCTGTCAGATGAGGGGCATCAATACAGACAGACCTCTCACCATCTAATACTATTTTGTCTTTCTATAGCATCATATAATAATGAAGCATTTTTATATACATTTTTTGTTGATTTTCAGAACTGCCAAGTGAGGGAGATAGGGCAAAAATTTGATTTCCACTTTATAAATCATGGAACTGAGAGCCTGAAAGGGGAAATTACTTATTCCATAGTATTTAGAAACTAATACTCAAATACAGGAATCTTTTTTAATGCTTTATAGTTTCCATCTATATGTAGGCTCTCCTTTTTTTCCTGTTACGTGTGATGATCAAATGACATCAGAATCTTGAATGAATTTTAAATGTAAAGTGTTATACAAGTACAAGTTATCATTAGAAATAGTTTTTATTAATAATAACAAGAACAGCAAATACCATTCAAGACAGTAAATATGTGGCAAACATGTACAAATAATGAAATCATATAAGATTTAGAGCAGTAAAATTATTTATATCTGGGGATTAGTGAAGATTTCACCCAGGAGGCAAGATTTTAGCTGAACCTTGAATGGTGGATTTGATTTAGATGAAGATCACACATTCTTGGGCTTAGAGGCAACTTTTATTTTCAACTATATTCAGGGTCGATTTTCCTCCACTAGGCAAGGCTCCTTTGCAGTAATAGATTACAAGAGAACACTCTGAATTTTATTTCTCACCTTTACTCTCCTTTTTTTGCACCTTCCTCTGTTTCTCTTAACTGTCTTGGAGTGGAGGAAGGGAAGAAGAGCGAAAGAGAGCGAGACAAAGACAGAAAGAGACAGAGAAACAGAGGCAAAATGAGGCTGAGAAAGACTGAAGCCCAGAGAAAAAAAGAAAAAGAGAGAGAGAGAGAGAGAGAGAGAGAGAGAGAGAGAGAGAGAGAACAAGAGACATACACATACCAGAAATGGACTAGTTAAACCTTTCCACTTGTTATTTTTCAAATTTGATTTGCTGGAATTTCTAGTTTATCTGCTTTTGCCAGGAAGCTCTGGTAATGGATCTAGGGCAAATTGGGACATTGAGCTGCTTCTTGAAGATCAGAGGTATGCATGGGAAGAGGAGAGAAAGTCATTTTTAAAAAAACTCAAAAATGTTAAATTTCATTTAGTGTAAGGTTGCATATTCTTCGATTTCTGTGCCTCATTGGGCACAGATATTTTTTGATTGTTGGCATTCATGAGGGATTAATGTTGGGAGAAATATTGGCATTTAAGGATCTGATTCCAATGTGTTTTCTATCCATTTCTCCCACTACTGTTCCTCACACTAAATCAGACAAACTTGCATGACTTGCCATTCCATAAATGCACTCCTTGCTTCCTCATTTATATACCTCTGTTCATGTCATTTCCTATGCCTTGAATGTCCACCATCCTTATATGTTGAAATCCTAATTTTTTAAAAGATTCATCTCCACTGCCATCACATTCATAAAACCTTCTTTTACCTGCACAGTTTTTATAAGATATCCTTTTCCCCTCTCATGAATTCTAAGCAATTTCTTTTTTATTTTTATATTCAGCTTTGTAGGATATATATTTGTGCTTGCTTTCTCTTCTTCATCCCCCATTATAAATATGTAGTAAAGTCCTTGTGGGACTGTGACTTATTCAAAGAATCACAGAATAATTTGAAATAATTAAAAAAATTGTTTAGTCTATACTTTCATTTTATAAAGCATCATTCTTATGCAAAGAAGTAGGGAAATGATTTATTCAAGATCACAATTTAGTTATAGGCAGAATGAGACTTTGAGACTTTGAAGTATATTTTCTTGGGTTCAAATTCCATATTCTTCTTGTTACATATTGTGATCTCATCTTTTAATCACCCACATTGCCAAATAGAAGATCCAGAGTATACAAGATGCTCAATAAGTGCTAAATGATTGAATCATTACAAAAGAACAAAAGGCAAGGGTCAGAAGCATATAACTGTACCTAAATGATTCTAGGTCTGGGATCTATGGTTTGAGTCTAACACCCAAAGCCCTATCCCTTATCACTCTAAAATTCTAGAATAAATCATTAAAATTTTTTATTCTCAGTAATCAAAGTTTTATTTTTATTTCCCTATATCAATCACAGCTTTTGTATCTGAATCCAAATGAAAATAATAAGCCTATCAGATATTTAGAAAATAGCATTTTAGATTATGAAAGGCTATAGAACCATTGATATTTTCTACTCCATCTTATTCATTTTACAGAGGAGGTAATTGTAGCTTAGAATTAAGTGAGTTGCCAAAAAACACATGTCGTACCATTGTTGTATAGTTTCCTTCCTCAAGGAACAGATCTTGTCTTTCTGGAAGTGTGGATTGAACTTGGATATAGAGAGTTGTATAGGATCAGAACAATGTATAAGATGGAGTCACTGTAGGAATGTGTGTGTGTACATGTGTATTACAATACAATATATGGAGATAATAGCAGCAACATGTTTTATAATACATAGAACATAAAGAATTTGCAAAGCATAGTCCATTGGTATAACTTTAGAATGTGTGATTAAAGAGATTTCTAATGAGTAGTTAGGATCACTAGTTTAAGAGCTAAAGGGAGACTAAGAGGTCATTTAATTTGGTCCAACTTCTTCATTTTACAAATGAGAAATCTAAATCCTAGAGAGATAATGGGATTTGCCTAACATCAATCCAGTAGTCAGCATTTGAATCTCAGTTTTCATACTTAGAAGATTCTTTTAATTTAGTTTTAAATTCTGTTGCTCCAGGAAGGAAATGATCATCACAAAGAGCCAACATTGCTTTATTAAGAACAAGACATAACAGACTAATCACATTTCTTCTTTTTATAGGATTAGTATACTGGTAGAGAATTTTTTGTAGTTACAGTTTATGTAGGTTTAATCTAGCTTGGTGACAAAATCACTGATGCTATATTGGTAGATATTGTAGAGGATATGTTAGATTGATTTGGATTCAGTGTCAACTTGGAAAAATTTCTCTAGTATGATACTCCAGAGATCTGTTTGGTCTTGTGAGCCTTAACATTTTTATTAGAAACCTGGACACAAAGAGCAATGTGTTTATCAAATACTTAGATGAAAAAATACTAAGAGAAAGCTTACACATTGGATTGTATAATCAGTATTCAAAAAGATCTTGACACATTAGAAATTTGGGCTAAATTTAATAAGATACTATTTAATAGAGACTGATATAATGTTTCAAAGTTGAATTTGAAAAGCCAATTTCACCTGAAAAAAAGATCTGGAAGCTTTTATTGTCTGCAGATTCAACATAAGCCAACATTTTTGATTCATCAGTGCTATGATAAAGTAGGAAAAAAGCCAACCAAAACTTAGGTTACATTAAATAAGAGATAGTGCCCAGTAGTAGAGAAATATTAGCTCTAGTATAGTAGTCCCTGGACATATTATCACTATCATATTGTGTTCAGTTCTGAGTAACCCATTTCAAAAAGGATAGTAATAAGCTAGAGATCATACAACTGAAGATGAAGGGATAGGGAAGCAGCTGAAGATAATTTCAGATGAAGAGTTTAAACTGAAGTAACTGGAGATGTCTAAACCAGAGAAAATAATAATATGGAAACAAAAGCTATTTTCAAGATTTTAAAGAGAAATTAGGCTTTCTCTGTTTAACCTTAGAAGATGGAATAAGGAGCAATGGGAGGAAGAGATAGAGAGGAAATGTATTCTTGATGGAATGATCAACTTCATAACATTTAGAACTATTCAAAGGTGAAATTCATTAATGAGAGAGCTGGTAATTTTCCTCTTACCAGACATCTTCTAGTTAAGTCTTAATATCTGCTTCTAGGGATACAATAAAAGGGATTTTTCTTCATCTATTAATTGTACTACAATGCTTCTGAAGTCCCTCCCAACTTTAAATTCTGCTTCTATAACCCATCTGCTATTTATCTGTCCTTGTTACCCAATATACAGGGAGTTTGCCCGTTGGAAGGTGAGGAATACAGCCATTGAGCGGCGAGATCTGCTCCGTAATCCAGTGCCCCTTATGCCTGAGTTTCAGAGAAGCATCCGACTCCTGGGCAGGAGACCCACAACTCAGCAATTCATTGATACCATCATCAAAAAGTACGGCACCCACATCCTCATCTCTGCCACTTTGGGAGGTAGGTTGGTGGTTGACTGGGTTCAGTTCTGGCTTTAAGCTAAGTCTAGGAGAGTAGGAGATGGATGAGATATTTTGGATACTTTTGGAAGAGATAGTTGATAATGTCTCTCCTGGTGATGAACAATACAAAATGCTAAGTAATTAAATGAACTTATCTGAAAATGAAGACTCATAAACCATGAATTAATTGGGTTATCCTTTTGTCATCTACTTTGGGAGACAATAATAGAACATTAAAGTGGAAAGAAACCTGAGAATATAGGCTTGATAGAACTTAGAATACAAACTTTAGAACATATTATTTTAGTTAGAGTAAACCTGGAAATAAGGAAAGTTAGAAGATGAGCCTTTAAATTGTTGGCATTGAAAAATGATTTAAAGACTATCCACCTCCACTTTGAAAAATTTTAAATAAGAAAATAGAGACTCGGAGAATGAAAATAATTTACCCCACATCACATGGTGAAGTTGTGGTATATATAATATGCTAGACCTGAAAAATTCCTTTTATAAAATCAGCTCCCATTCATTTTACCAAAGGATTAAAATTGGGGTAGGGATTGGGGAGGAAGAAGTCTGGAAACAAGAGTGTTTGCTCTTCTCTCACAATCCTGGCCCACAACCATTGACTATATTGTATTGTGGGAAGAAGGGAAACAAGTATGAGAGAAGACTTATGGGTGATAAGATTTGTGAAGTAGGTTGAGACTATATCATGAAGATATTTTAATGCCAGGATAAAGACTTCAGAATTTATTGAATCACCTTTAGAACGTGCTTTTAAGATTTGCAGAATGCTTTGCATCCATTATCTTATAAGATCATAAGACTATGAGGTTTAGATAGAGAAAGGACCTTGGAAACTATCCCTTCTAATCTCTTCATTTCACACATGAGAAGACAGATTTGTGAAGAGGGAAAATGATGTATCCATCATCATGTAATGATTTAGTAGAGAAACCAAAATTAAAATCCAAGTTTCTTGTCCAATTCAAGACTTTTCATAATTTAGAGGGTTCCTTGAAGTTAGTGAGTCCAAATCCCTCTTGTTTTACATATGATGAAATTGAGACTTGGATTTCATCAGTTGAGGCAGGCAGTGCAGAAATTAATTTATCCACTTTAGAGATAAGGAAAATTAGGTTCATAGAGGTCAATTGACATGTATAAGATCATGAACTGAGTTAATGGAAGATCCAGATCTCAAGTCCAAGTCTTTTGACTTCAAGTCCATATACAGATCTCAAGTCCAAGTCTTTTGACTTCAAGTCCATATATATATATATATATATATATATATATATATATATATACTAGACTATATTATTTAAAGTTTGGCTTTGTCTCTTGTGAAGATGTCATCTATCCGTCTCAGCTTCTTTATCTTTAAAATAGGAGATAATACATGGAGCAAATTTCACAGGATTGTTGTGGGGAAAACTTTTTGAAAATTGTAAAGCAATATAGATATATGAGCTATCATTACCCCCAAGAACAGAAATAAATATGTAGAAAGCTCATTTTTCTTTGGCAATGATGTATTCCTCCCTTTGGTTCAGCTCATCATTGAAAACTTAAGATGTCAGTAGGCAAATTGAATTTCCCCATTGGAAGCTATTTTCCTCCTATGTCCCTAGAAATTCCAAATAATGAAGACCTTTTGCAGTGAAATATATTTTTAATTTCAGTAAGGCAAGTGGTAAATTATTCACAGTGCCTTGTTCTGCTCCTGTTCTTACAGCACAACATTTTAAAATATGCAAAGCTTTATGATGAGAGTCACTGTTGGACTATGAGATTTAAGTATACACTCAGGCCATACTATGAAGGGATGGAGGATCAAAGGGCCATAGGTTAAGAGTTGGATGAGATAACACCAGAGGGAAAACAGGAAGAGGGAAGAAGAGAATAAAGGAGCCTAAACGATGGAAAGAGGAAAGAAAAAGGCAGCAAGGAGGACACCTGAAAGATTCTTTTATTTCATCAGATCTATGATTTTACTAAAGCATTTTTTGTTGTCATGGGTTAGGCTAATGGACTGGAGTCATGAAGGACTGAATTCAAAGATATTTTCAGATACATACTAGCTATGTGATGCTAGTGTTTCACCTAATCTCTATTTGCCTCAGTTTTCTCAACTATAAAATGGAGATAATAACAGCACCTATCTCACAGAATTGTTGTAAGGATCAAATGAAATAATATTTATTTTAAAAAGTACTTAACACAATACCTGACATATCATAGGTGTTATATAAATATTTATTCACTTCTTCTCTCTCTCACTTCTCTATCTAAACCTCATAGTCTTATGATCTTATAAGATAATGGATGCAAAGCATTCTGCAAATCTTAAAGCACGTTCTAAAGGTGATTCAATAAATTCTGAAGTCTTTATCCTGGCATTAAAAAATCTTCATGATATAGTCTCAACCTACTTCACAAATCTTATCACCCATAAGAGAGATTGGTAGGTGTCTTCCCATTACTCGGTACATATCCGAACTTATCCAAGTCCTGTTATTCTGTACAAATTTTTTCTATGTCCTTAGCAGTGTGGTGTGGTGGACAGAACACTAATCTGGGAATCTCAGAACCTGAGTTTGTTTGACTTGACCCTACTACTTATTATCTGTGTGAACTTGGAACAATCACTTTACCTCAATGGGCCTCAGTTTTCTTATTTGTAAATGTAAGAGTTAGACTAGATGATCACCAATTTTTTTTTCCAACTCCAAATAGTTCATTAATCCTTTGTAGAAGATATAGTCAACATGCTGAGAGCTTCCTTATGCATCTTTCAGTATTCATGTCTAGTCATATCACACTTAGGTTGCCCATCTGTGATCCCTTATAATATTAATAAAAATTAATAAAATAATTTTATAAAATAAAATATTTTGTACTTATTCTGTTTATATACACATATATTATCCCCCAAAGTCTTGGTATATTTTAAGCTTTGTTATCTTCAAAAGTATAGATATTACAAATTATAAAAATATATATGCAAGTTTAATTATTTAATTTTTTTAACTTATTTAGTTTTAAATAATATACTTTTAATTTTAATTTTAATAACATGGGACATTCTGTTTTTATACGTTGCTTATTTAGCAGTTTCTTAGTTATATTTTGTTCAGACTAGTGGATTGGCAGAGTAGGTGCTCTTGCTTGGGCACCACAATAACCAGTTCTATCTCCATTAGACTTTTGTTTCCTTATAAGGTTCCATCAAAACTGTCATGCAGGAATCAAAACCTCCTCTGGATAATCTAAAGGCCTGTAATAGAAACGCAGTTCTGTCAGTTATTCAGAAACCTCTGATGATGAAAATTTTTACTCAGTTTGAAAATCAACTAGAGTGATGTATTACACATGCTGTTGATTATATTGAATTTTAATAAGAAAGATCATTTTTTAAAAAATTTTAATAAGTAATCTCTCAAATGTTCTTTATGTAAGCACATAGCATTTATACCTCTGAAGTTACTAAACCTTAAAACTGTCCTAAGACTTTAGGATGGCCCAAATTTCTGTATTATATGTTTTATATGTACTTTTACATATATATATATATATATATATAATATATATATATATATATATATATATATATACATACATACACACACACACACACACACACACACACACACACACACACATTATCTTCCCCATATGAGTATAAATTTCTTCTGAAAAACAGTTGTTTTATTCTTTGTATCTGGATTCTCTGTGCCTGGCACATAGTAGGTGCTATTTATCAGCTTATTGATGAGAAAAACATCTTCTATTTCTAGACTGTTTAAAATAGACACAGCTTCAGGACAACTCTGTCACATAGGGCCCCTGTGAAGTGAAACCTCTGAACATAGATTATCAGAAATAAAAAGAGGGATCATGTAGCCAAACTCCCTCACATTTTACTGATGAAGCCTTTGAGGGTAATGCCCAAGGTCATCCAGGGGAAGGCGGTAGGGATTGAATGAGAGCCCATTTATCCCTCTCTTCCCCACAGTTTGCCGACTCTCCCTGCTATTTCACATTCATTGTCTCATAGTGTCTGTGATTTCTTTAACCTCTCTGAAGACCCTGCCTCTGGAAAACACGGCACTCCAGGAGCTCAGGAGAGTGGCTGTGTGTGAGCTTTCATTAGCATCCCCATTTCCATCAGACCTTCCCCTGGCTGAGGAGAAAAGAGAAAGCCAGTGTGGGGGAGGACAGAGAGATGCAGGCTTCCCTGCCATCCAGAAGCCACATCTGTACGCAATGAATGGCTCACTGTTAATCAGGGTGTAAGGCAGTCAGATTCCCCTCCAGCCAGTGCCTCTTTTTTGCCCCCAGCCTTCATCAGAGCCAGTCACACCCTTGTTGGGAAGTGGAGGCGGGGGAGCTTGTACAAAGTCACTTGGAGGCCACAGAAGCTCAGGAAGGGAATCTGTGAAGCAGAGAGGTAATTTGTAGGAATACCCAAAAGGGAAGACAACTTTGAACAGAACATCATCTTAATAAACAGGAAATTAAGTCTTAATAATGCAGCAAGAAGCCTATTAACCCCTCCTGATCTAAGCTCAGCTTCTACCAGCTCTGAGTCCAGAGGGAACCTTGGTTCCCTGCCAGCTTGCCCTCCTCCCTTACCTTCCTCCACCAGCCTTAAAACTTCCTTTCCCTAATCCTGACTTTCTAGTAATTAGTTATTATAATTAAACTTCCAGTTTCTATAGTGCTTGAAAGTGTTTTCCCCACAAGAATCATGTAATATACAAAGTGCAAGGAGTGATTGATGTCACTATTTTAAATAAGGGTGTCATGACGGGTGATTTTTAAGTTTCCTTTCACCTCTAAATCTATTGTCCTGTGGACATTCCATAATGCAACAATAATAATTGACATTTACTTAGCACTTTGTATATCACCTCATTTCAACCTCACTACAATCCCATGAAATAGGTCCTAAAAAGTCATATCCTTATTTTGCCAATGAGAAGACTAGGGTTTAGGTTAACTGACTTGTTCAAGGTCATATAAGTAGTAGCAATAGCAATCCTTTTATCATTTAATAAAACCACTCTTTACAAAATTATAAATGATTTCTCAATTGCCAAATCCACTATCTTTGTCTCAATTCTCACTCTCTTCAGCCTCTCTGTAGGCTTTGACATTTTTTCATCATCCTGTCCTCTTTGATACTACTCTTTTTTCTCTGGGTTTTCAGGACACTAGTCTTTCCTGATTCTTCTTCTATGTATTGAATCCCTCTTTCTCAATAATTTTTACTATATTCTCACCTAAATCCTTTCCTCTAACTGTAGATGTTTCATAGAGTTCTGACTTAGACTATCTTGTCTTTTCTTTGTATATTATTTCATTTAGTTTTCTCATTGACTACCATGAATTTAATTTATCATCTCTGTTCTGATGATACTCAAATCTACTATAAAATCTAAACTTCATTTTCCCATCTCCCAATTTTTTTCAGATAACTCAAATTGTATGTGCAATATACATCTTATAAACTCATCATGTCCAAAACTGAATTTATTATTTTCCTCAAAGATCCTCTTCCCAATTCCTATGCTATTGTAGAAGACACATTATCCTCTAAGTCTTTCAAACTCATAAGCTAGATGTCATCCTCAATTCCTCACTGTCTTTCACATCCCCCACCTCAATCCAATCTATTGCCAAAGTCTGTTGATTTGACCTTTGTAATATCTTTCAAATATGTCCTTTTTTCTCTCAACACTGCAATCATTCTGATGCAGGTCCTGGACTTTTGCATTTGCCTATTGGTATCTTTCCCCACTCCAATTCATTCTTCATTTAGCCACCAAATTGATTTTCATAAAGTGTGGGTCTGACCATAAACTGGTTCAATAAACTCCAATGGCTTTCTCTCACTTCTATGTATAAATATAACATCTTTTGTTTGGCCTTCAAAGCTCTTCAAAACAGCCCTTTCCCATCTTTCCAGTCTTCTTATACCTTACTCCCCATGATGTATTCTTTAGTCCTGTGATATTGGTATTCCATGAGAAAGACCCAACACTCAGTTCCATTTATTTTCTTTGGTTGTCTCCCAAGCTTGTAACACTCTCCTCATATTTGCCTACTAGCTTCCCAGCTTCCTTTAAGTCCCAATTAAGATCCCATCCTCTAAAGGAGGTCTTTTTCAATCTTTCTTAATTGTAGTCCCTTCCTTCTCTTAATATTTCCTATGTATATTTTATATAGTTTTTTGGTTGATATTTGATTATTCTCTCCTTGATCAAACAGTGAGCTCCTTGAAGCCTATCTGTGGTCTATTTCTGTTTCTATCTCTGTTTCTGTCTCTGTCTGTCTCTATATTTCTCTCTTTATTTCTGTCTCTCTCTTTTTTCTCTCTCTGTCTCTATGTTTCTCTCTCTCTTTCTTTCTCTCTTTCTCTCTCTCTCTCTCTCTCTCTCTCTCTCTCTCTCTCTCTGTCTCTCTTGTTCTCTGTCTCTCTTTAAAATCCCAAATAATTGTCAGAGCCCCTGATACATAAAAATGGTAAGGAATGTTTACTCTACTTGCTATGTACCTGACTCTAGACTAAGTCCTGAAAGGTAAGACAAAGATGATAACTTGACCAATCTCATAGAAATAGTAATCTAGAATCACAGATTTGTGATCTTTTGACCCAAACCCAGTGGTCTTTATTCTCTACTAAGCAGATTATAAAGGCCTATTTCCTCCCCTCTAGGTAAATCAGACTATACCACCTTCCATAAAGAGATAGAGAATGAAAACTGAATACTTGAAAATGACTCTACCCATGGGTCAGACTAACCAAGCCTCTTGTGGAATGGCATAATGCCGTCTCATATGGAACCACCTCCATAAGGGTTTTCTTATTAAACATGAATACCAAAAAAGGGATTCTTCTAAAGAATCCAAGGAAGGAATGCTTCTAAAACAGAAGGCTGGTTAGTGTGATAAAATCTGTAAACTATCTCAGAAAATACTCCTTTTTTTGTTTTATTTTTTTTTAAGAATCTCCAGTTCTCCAATTGCCAAATTGATGGTATGCATTACAAAATCTTCCCTGAAGACTGGTTAATTAACCCTTAGTGGTTGGCCAGAAGTTTTCTCACTTCAGATTATATTAGAAATAGATTATACTCAAGAGTAAACTTTCAAGCCAGTCAATTAATCAAGTAGCATTTATTAAGCACCTACTATGTGTCAGACACTCTGCCTAGTGTTGGAACCAGTGGAAGATATGCACCCAACCTTGGATTGAGTTGACAAGGTCACTGGACTGTATAGTAAATAAATCTTTAGAAAAAGCATAGAATTTGAAGGGATCTTATGTCACAGATTCATATATCTAGAGTAGGAAGGAATCACAGATCCATCTAACCCAAATAACTTATTTTACAAAATAAAAAACTGAGGTCCAAAGAGAATAACTGGTTCAGCTAAGGTCATATAAAGTGAGTAGCAGGATAGGGATTCACATTCAACTTACTTGATTCTAGGGTCTATGATTTCTCCATTTCTCTCATCTTTATTTGACTCATACAACTTATAGAATATTGTAATGAAAAAAAAAAAACCTTAGAGATTATCCCAAGGTTGTCCATGATCTCTGATCCATGAAACCATGATGGTTAACAAGTACCCCAGGACTTGAATTTTACTCTTGAGTTTCAAAGGGAAAAAATAGAAATGAATTGGAGAAGAGTCACTGGTTACCGAATGGCCTGTGAAGTGAAACAAGGTGAACAGGTAAAGGTGACTAGCAATATGCCCACATTAGGGAGCCTTCTGCATGATGTAATTTCTCTGATTTTTCCCCACAGGAGAGGAGGCCTTGACCATGTACATGGACAAAAGCCGACTCGACAGGAAGTCAGGGAATGCTACCCAAAGTGTAGAGGCTCTGCACCAACTTGCATCCTCTTACTTTGTCGACCGTGATGGCACAATGAGGAGACTCCATGAGATCCAGATCTCCACCGGAGCAATCAAGGTGTGGCTTGGGGCATTTCCCTGAGAGAAGGAATACAGGGTAGACATACAAGGCAGGGATAAGCAGATTTTCCAAAGCATCATAGATGCTTTTTAGGATAGTTTGGGAGACTATTAGGAAAGAACATATGGAATTTCAGTGATAGAATCGTCCTTAGAACAAAAATACTTGAGCTGGAAGAGAACATAGTATATAGAATTTCAGAATATAAAACTACATTGTAAGAACTAAAGCATAGCTAGATCATAAACCTTACAACATAGCAGGCCATGATATAAAAAGAAAGCTCAAAAAGAGTTTACTTAAAGAAAGTCTCATAGTTTGTAGAATATCCAGGACCAGAATCTAAGTCACTGGATTCAAATTCAAATACTCTTTAAGGTTGAAATGGATACATTTGGGACTCAACCAAGTTGGTCAGGACTGTTAGTACATGGACTGCTACAATGGTGAAATAGGTAATGATACACAAAGGCATTACATGTAACTTCATATTTAGCAAATCATTTTTACCCAACTTTCTTGTGATATGATATGGGTGGTATAAGGAGAATTATGTATGTTTTATAATTGAGCCCCAAAGATATGAAATTACTTTCCCATAATCACAGTCTGTGAAGTGTTGAGTCAGAACTCACATATAGTACTTTTCACAACCTATAAACCCCATAGCCATCATTTGAGTCCTGCTCTTAGCAAGAAATATGTAAAAAAGAAATGTAAAATGCATTTCTGAATAAGGGAGATCACTTTTGAAGTGAACCATATGGTTAATACTTTTGTCAACCAAAGTGGTCTCCTGTCATACAAAGCATACATTAATTTGTGAGTATAGATTTGTGTATATGAGTTTTCTCATATGTGCAAATGGATTTTGGTATATGCATCTGTTTACAGGTATAAGTATTTGTACAAACATATGTATACATGTATACGTATACATACAAATGTATGTTGTACTTTGATTTTTTCCATAGCCATATTAGTGATTTTTCACTAAATGATTTCCAGATAGTTCACTAAGATTATCCTACTCCTTTAATATCTTTCTCCAAATTTGTTAAAAGAGTAGGGACCAGAGCAAGAGATGCAAATAGGCAACTGAAAAACATAAACCTTTAAAATACACAAAGATAAAATGAAGAAGGGAGTTCTTAGCTTATTCCTAAAATGTAGACCTGAAAGGGACTGTAGAGATTAAATCTCTTCATTATTGCAGATGAACTGTAGTTCGTAGAGGGCAAGTGACATACCCAAATTCATATAAGGAATAAGAAACAATGACATGTTTTGGGTGTAGGTCATATTATTTCAAATACTATTCTATCTTTGTAGCATATGGATATACTAAGAAAAAGAAAGAAGAGAGAGAGAGAAGTGAGACAGAGAGAGAAAAAGAGAGAGAGAGAGGAAGAGAGAGAGAGAGACAGAGAGAGAGTTTGAGAGAGAGAGAGAGAGAGAGAGAGAGAGAGAGAGAGAGAGAGAGAAAGAAAGAGAGAGAGAGAAGAGGAAATGAAGGGAAGGAAGGAGAGGAGAAAAAAGGAAAGGCGGGAAGGGGAGGGAAGGGGAATTGAGCCAGTGAAGAGGAACAGAGAGGAGGAGACAAACAAATTTGCCAGAAAAAGGGCCAATTTCTGTGATACTCATGAACCCAGATTTAGGGGAGGAAAGGATTCCCATTATTAGGGAATTCAGTACTAAATGCAGGATCTGTATGAAGCTTTCAGTGTATGAGAATTCTGAAAGAGCTGATTTTTTCATGACTATGAAATGGCTCCCTGACTTTTCTCTTCCCCCTGCCTCCCCCACTGCACATCCTCACTATGGGATGCTGAATTGAGATATTGAAACTCTGACAGCTGATAATCCTCTCTAGTGCATCTGGGAAGGAAAAGCTTCTTCTTTTCAGGGTTTCCCGGGCAATCACATGTAGGAAGCCTCAGTGGACAATCCATTTCTCTCTGCAACCTAGGACAGAGACTTTGTTTTTGTATTTGTATTTGTTTTTATTTTCTCCTTATCTTTGCCCATCACTTGAATATATTGCCACCTTTAACTCTTTACTATTCCATTTTGGGTCTTTGACCCGAGAACTAGTATGACATAACAATATGCAATTCGAGTCTCAGGATGTTGATTTAAATCTTTATTGTTATTTATTCTCTTGTATGGTGATGTTTTCTTAGTATTGTTTGCTCATTGGTGAAATGTGGATGAGGAGTGGCTTATCTTAAGACCCTTTGAACTTCTTGAACTAGGATTCTCCTATGCCCTGTCAGAAAATATTGATTTTATTAGATCCAGTTCTGGGTGTGCTACCACAAAGCACATGCATATAACAGATTCTGTAAAATTGTATATTGAAGTTATATGATTTTTTTTGGTTTATAACACTTTTATTCATATAATGATTTGCTATTTTTTTATTCTTTACAATCACTCTTTGAAGTAAAAAAGTCATTTATCAGTATCTCTATTTTACAAAAAAAAAGAAAAAAACAAAGTCTAAAAGCCTTTATTTCACACACATTAAGGCAGCAACAGAAATAACACTGGCACTCACTTTTAGTCTATAGACAGATCAAAAAAAATAATCCAACAAACTAAATTTTTTTTTACAAACAAAAGGATTTCTACATGCAAAAGATGAAAGCACTTATAGTAGAAGGCTTCTTAAAATGAAGTCATCTTGATTCCCTGTCTTCCAATCTTCAATCATGAAATCTTTCCATTGTAAAACATTAAGGAGACTGAGAACAAGCAGAAATGAAGGGATAGTGTTTAGAAAAGGGAGAATTTTGATGTTCCTTCTGATAACTATCCAAACAAATTCAATCATTCATCACACAGTTGTTATACATTTATTATTTGTAAGGTTTTGTTAAGTGGTCAGATATAAATGTAAAAACAACTTCTTTCCAATGAGGACATTCAGTTGCTAAACGGAGAGAGAGAAAGATTAAACAATTCTCTTCTTTCTTTTTTGAAATAGAATTTGTTAATGAAGAGTAGGTAGAGAAGACAGAGTGAACATTTTAAGTTGGTAGAATGAATAGTCATTGATGTGACATGATTTGAGGATCTCTATTCAAAATATCTTTTTTCCCATGTCATGAGACCTAAAATTTTCTGATTAGTTCTCCAGTCCTTTGGATCTTGACAATGTCAGGGTTTATCATAGACACCTTAGGCCCAACAATGTCACTACCTGAAAGAGGAGAAAAACTTTGAGCTTTTATCAGTATCAGATGGATGGAGATTAACTCACAGAGGGAAGAGAATAAAGGCTTGGAATCTGATATGGGAATTTGGAATGGAATAGGAGAGAGAAGAGAGTGCTGAGAATGAATGAAAAGACATAAAAGACTAACCCTTCCTCCGCTGTCATTTGATAAGGGCTGACCTTGTTCATGGTCTCTGAGAGGCAACCCTTTAATGTTGTTCTTGGTTATTATACTAGGTAACAGAAACCCGCACTGGTCCCCTGGGCTGCAACAGCTATGATAATCTGGACTCTGTGAGTTCTGTCCTTCTACAAAGCACGGAGAGCAAACTCCACCTCCAAGGTAAGAAAGTGGGATATGGAAAACAGAGAGTGAGTTGAAATACAAAAGAGAGACCAGAGGATAGAATGGATAATGAAGAAGCTGAGGTAGAGAAAGAGGGACTGAGGGAAAGAAAAAAAAGAGAGTAGGAAGAGAAGTGATAGTAGCAGAGAATAAAGAAAATAGAGAGGCAGGAGAAAGGAGAAAAAGGGAAGATGATGGTAAGAAAGAAACAGTGAAGAGAAAGAAAAGGAAAAGAAAAAAGAGGGAGAAATAATAAAAAAGGAGATGAAAAGAGGAAGGGTAAAAAGAGAGTAGAGGGAGAAAGATGAAAAACTAAAAGCATAGAAATCAGGAATTGTGAAAATGTGATTTTAAAAAAAATCTAACATATACAGTACATGAAATTCATGGTTATTAATTATTTTCTGACAGAAAGTATGGAAATGTGAGCTTTATCTGATTATTTTGATGAAAATGTCCAAATAGTGTTATTTATAGATGCCTCAGACCTAATATATATTAAAATTTCATAACATGTCGTCTGGATATTTCTCCATTATTGTTTTTGATTTTCTATGTGTTTTGACAGGTGTTATTTGAATTCCAAGAAATATAGGGTATTTTATAGCACTTTGGTTCTCTATGTTGGTTCCCTCTATGATTTTTTTCTTTCATTTTATTTGCTAATCATCCCTGTGCATATTTTTTCTATCAAATTATATCCCAGCTTTGACGAGACTGAGCAACCGACAGATATGACCTTCTCCCAAAGTGCAGAATAAGGATGGCTCAGAATGTCAGTGGGAGGAAAATTGGCCTTAGATTTGCAAAGCAGATCTGAGCATTGATTGATGTGACTTTGATGTTCTGATATCTTGGTAACTCTTTGTGCTCCCATTCCTGCTAGAAAAGATTGTGGATAAGGAACAATCAGTCCCATTGCTTCATAATAAGGAGAAAGAAAGGAAGAAGGGGGTACAGGAGGTGACTTAGAGGGGAAGTATATGAATAAATCTCTCTGAAAGAGATTAGGGCCTAGTAAGTCATACCTTGACTTGAGTCCTTGGGAAGCACTCAGAGAAGTGATATTGAGAGAAAGAAAGATAGCTACATTTTATACCTTTTTGAATCCCTGTCCCACTTTTTTTTTGTCTCTTTAACATTGTTTTCATTATCTTTATCCTCTCTATTTATAATTGCCCTCAATACAAGTCTGTATCATCTCTTCCCTAAATTATCACTGTAGTTTCCTGGTTAGTTTTCTTGACTTGAATATCCCCCCTCATTCCAGTCTATCCTGAAGAGTCTGCCACAGAAATAAACAGATGAATATCTCCCTTATCTTCAATACCTGTCAATTGCTTTGTATTGCAAAATAAATAAATTCCAAACTCATTAGTTTGGGATATAACATTCTTTATAGTCTGACCCAATCCTTTCTTTCCATCCTTTTCTCACACTAATAATCTCTTATATATTCTATTGTCCCTGCCAAACTGGCTCATCCAAATATGCCTCAAGTTTTCCTATGTCTTCTATTCTGCTCCCGCCATAATTCCCTGGGGCATCTGTTGCCCTCGTGTAATATATAACTATATTAATAATACTTTATATTTTGATGGCCTTGCTTTCCATGAAGCATTCCTTGCTCCCCTTAGTCAATGATGACCTCTCCCTGCTCTGATTTCATTTACATTTTTAAGTGCATTCCTAGTGTTCTCTTTTACATTATATCTGTGTACTTTCCTTTTTTTCTTCTAAGGATTTTAAGTTTTTTGAGGACAAGAACTTACTTGTCTTTGTACCTTCTATAGCACCAAGGATAATGACATGTACATAATGAGCTATTCCTAAATGCTTTTGAATGACATCTCGCTAATGTCTATAATAGTGTAAGTGCCAAATTAAACTTTTTGTGATGGTTCTTGTTGATGATGATAATGATGTTGATGGTGATAATGATGATGCTGATGACCACTATTGATGACAGTGATGGGCAGCAATGGCCAATAGTTCCTTTAATGAACATTCATCCTGTAATCGTTTATAAAATGGATGCCAAGGGAGAAATAGAAGCAAGAAAGAGGAAAAGAAAATGAGATGAGAAAAAGAAAATGACAGTGGGGATGGGGAAAAATGGAACATGAAAGCAATAAAGGGAAGTTAGTAGTCAGAGCAGCTGTGGTAGCTGCAGTAGTAATAACAATAGTGATGCAATGATAATTCTGTATTTTTATACATCTCTCTCCAGGAAACCCAATAGTTCTTCTATGGACATTATGTAATTGAATCCTGTATCCATCTGAAGAGGGCAGATATTATCTTCCCTATCTTACTTTTGGGGAAATTGATGCATAGAGAGATTGAAGATTTTGTCTGGTATGGTGAAGATCTATGAATGTAATACAGATCTCATTTCTGTGAAAGAAAAAAAAGATAGATGGGAAAAGGTAGAAACTAAAGGAAGTTGGAATAGAGGGAAGGAAATAAATCCAGACTGGGAGGTAGGAAGCCTAAGTTCTTTCTCTAGCTTTACCACTAATGAAGTTTTGGTATTTGGCATTACATCACCTGGTTCACTTTCCTCATCTATGTATTGAATAATTTTATTTTGTAATTTGTAGAATTCTTTTCTACTCTCTCATTCTAAAACATTTGACATTCTAAGATGCATTCCAGCTCTTCACATTGTATGTCTTATAGTCCCTTACAAGTGTGATAATTCAAGAATTAAAGGAAATTGGAGCAAAAAATACAGCTGAAAAGAAGGGAATCATAACTGGGATAGTAAGGAAGTAGAAATATAGATTGGTAGAGCTGAAAGGGATCTTGAGACATCATCGAATCTATATCCCCACCTCCAGGCGGTACTATACACAAACCATCTGGTCAGATGAGGATCTATTATGTTTTCAGAGACCTCCAGAGAAAGCAATTTCACATCCATAATTCATCTCAGAATGTAACCATCTTCTCCAGCACAAAGTTCTTCTTTTGGTCCAACTCTGTTTTTTTTCAACTTAAAATGCATTTCTGCAGGTTTCTCTCATGGTTTAGTAGAAAGAACTCTAATCTTGTCCATGTTTGTCTAAGGGGGAAAAGTCAGGGTTCCTGTTTTCTACTCCTGATTTTGGAACTTACAGACCTTGAGTCAGTCATAAACTTCAGAGCACTGGAAAGGACTTTAGATACAATTTAGGTCATCTTCCTTATATTATATAATATATAAGTAATATACATGTAGCACAAAGTTACTGGGCTTAGTAAAGTTAAATAGCTCCTTCCCCCTTTGGACCTCAGATTATTCATCTTTGAAAATGAGGGAGTTGAGCTAGACGATCCTCAAGTCTCTTCTAAGTTTTAAAACTGATTCTAATTCCTATGAGAACTCTTTCCTTCAACTCAATTGTTTTATTCCATATCTACTTCTTTTCCCTTGAAACTTCCTGGATGTCAGTTTCCTCATCAGTAAAATTCATTCAATTCATTCAACAAAAATTTATTAACATTTTGCTAGGTGTAAGGTATTGTGCTCAGCCCTGGAGATATAAAGACAAAAAAGAAATAGTTTCTGTCCTCTCAGCAACTCTGTTCAATCTAAAAGACAGAGAAGGTGCAGCAAGTCTCCAAGTATATCCATCCTAAGTTTGTACAAAGCATGCACAAGTAATTTCATGATTTGGAAAGGCTTGGCGTAGGAATAGGCAACTGAACTGTGCTCAGAAAGAAGCCAGAGATTCTTGGAAGTGGCAATGAGAAGCAATTCACACCAGACATGGGGGTCATGCAGAGGATTAACCAAACTTCCAGAGTCCTTGACCCATGAATCTGCTGTAGCAATCTCTCCTCATCGCAGTTTATTCTCCATTCAGCTGTCAAAGTGATCTTCTGTATGACCACATCACCCCACTACTCAATCAAGTCTAGTGGCTTTCATGTCCGGAATCAATTATGAATTCTCCTCTATGGCATTCAAAGCCCCCTTTCTTCCAGCTTTCTTGTCTTCTTCTACTTCACTCAATACAGCATATTCTGGGACTTGAAGAAAGCCGTGGAAATCAGGAAATGGATATGAAAAATGAGATCATTTCAGGCAGGGGAACAGCCAGAGAAAATGTCCAGTGTTAGGACATGTGTTTTTTGTGAGATTTCCCCAGTTTTCTTCCAGACCCAGTTAAAAATGCCACCTTCTCTTAGAAGCCTTTCTCAATCTCCCTTGATGCTTGTTCCATCCCTTTGTAAATTATCTCCAATGTGTTCTTTATATAGCTTGTTTGTGCATATTGTTTCTCCCATTAGAGTAGGAGTTCCTTGAAAACAAGGGACTATCTTTTACCTTTTCGTGCTCAGCACTTAGCACTGTTCAGAGTGAATAGTAGGTACTAATTATATGTTTATAGACTGACTGATTGTAATTCTAGAAGAGAATAAATAATGAAGCTCTGTTGGTTTATAAGAGGATCACCAATGAGAATAGTGACTTCAGAAAAGAAAATTTATATGTGATTGTGTAGCTGGAAGTCTACATTCAAAGAATCTGCAAAGGGATGGATTAACCCCCCAAAAGTGTTGTCTTAATAAAGCAAGTGACCTTTAACAGTACTCCATATGTTATCTTTTCAATCTGGAGGATGGTTTTCTGAATAATTTTGACAAATCCCTTCTTTCATCTCTAGCCTTTTGGCCGAATCTCATTAAGAATAAGTCACAGGCCTGTAGGTAATGGATTGTGACTGAGGCTCCCTTCATCTGATTAGCATTGGAGCAGGAGACACTGACAAGAATCCATGTTTCTGCCTTCATGTGGCTCTGGCTGGGAGGCCTGTTCAATATACCAGCAGCATCTTCACGACAAAGGCAATTGCTGACTTCCTGGCTGCATCCAAATAATGGTTTTGTTTTATGAGCCCAGAGCCCTGAATTCCCCATAAGACCTCTAGCCTATAGAGGGAACACCCAGGAAGGTGGGAAAACTTGGAGATTCAAATTGATTAGACAAAAGTAAGTTGCAGAGTAGAGGGGAAATCTTACAGACCTGGAACATGGAACACACATCTTAGGGGTGTGTGTGTGTGTGTGTGTGTGTATCTATGTATATTCATCTGTACAAAGATGACTTGGATTAGATTAGGGGCTCTTCTTGATTTTTTTTTATGTCATGGACCCCTTTGGTCTGATGAAATCTATGAACCCCTTCTTAGATTATATATATGCATATGCAATTATTATATATTCAATTGTTTATATTATATAATTGTTATATAGTATAATTATAATTCTTATCTATTATTTCCTATTATATAATAAAGTAAATGTTACATTCCAGTTAGACATGAATAAAATAAAGATTTATCATTTTTCTTCTCCAGGAAAGGGACCGGGTTAAGAATTTCTGGAGTCAGCTAGCATTTATATAGCACTATAAGATTTACAGGCATTATACATGTTATCTCATTTGATTCCAAAACAGCCCTGAAAAATACTGCTATTATTAGTCCCATTTTTCAGATGAAGAATTGGAGGCTGAGAAAGGTTAAAGACTTGCTTAGTGTCACATAGTTAATAAATGTGTCTAACATTCATATCCACTGGGCCACCTCGATGCCTCAGTAATGACCAAAGATGATTATAAATTTAGAGCTGGAAGAGAGTTGAGATGTGAGCTCTTAAATATCCTCATTTTATACTTTACAAAAATGAGGCATATAGAGATAAATAACTTATCTAAGGAAACTAGAGATGGAAATGTCAAATCAGGAAGAGACCTTAAAACATAACATTTTAGAAGAATAGACTGTAATAGTCACAGCACATAAAAATCATTAAGATCTTGGAGATCAGTTGTGCAGCGGCAAGGTCACTGAGGTAAAACTTAAATCCTGTTCTACCACTCCTAATTTGACATTTCATATTCTGAGGTCACTTCCATCTCTACTTTTCTACATTATTTCTTCTAGCACTCTATGTTTTATGGTTCCTTTCAGATATTGCATTCTGTGATTCTAAGGATATGAATCAAAGAAGAAATCTTTGGGTTCAAGATTTGGCTAGTTTTGATTAAAGGAAGGGTAATATTAAATCAAACACATAAATATTTATCCCTGTCCAAAAAGAGTAGGAGAATAAATGATATCTTATCTATTTACCAAGCAGGATATGGGCACCATAGACACTGACATAGATAGTTCCAGGTACTTTTATACCACTGATAGCTAGAAGGAAAGATAGATAGAAAAGGGGAAAAAAGGAAAGAAAAAAAAAAAAACCTCTTCCAATGATAAGTCAGTTTTCAGAGGCTAAAGTCTAGCCAGCCTTCTGTAAAAAGTTATGGGAGGATATAGACAAGTATTGTGGGAGGGAAAAATACAAAAAAACAAACAAAAAAAATAGCAAAAACAACAATAATCTGTCAGTGAAGAGACCTGGATTCTAGTCTCTCAATTCTACAACTATTTATGTGATTGTAGTAAATGATGGATATTTAGATCTGGGAATCATTTGCATAAACATAACAATTGAACTGGAAGGAGCTGATGAGATAGATCTTACTAGAGATACTATAGAAGAGAGCCCAGGTTTGTTTCCTGGATACAAATAAGGAGAAAAAAAGTCATTAGAAAAAGAGTAGGGCAAAGTGGGAGCAGTGTTATAAAAATCAAGAGAAGAGGAAGAAGGTGATTGAGACTACTAGATGTCATAAAGACGGGTCAGAAAACAAGGAAGATTTTGGTGAAGAACAGAATTTAAGGTCAGAAGACAGAAAAAAGATGGAATGATAAAATATTATGATCAGATAAAGGAATTTTGAACTTCATGGATATGGAAGCAATACACAATTTCATCAGCCTCAAAATATTTTTACCCCTTAAGGCAATCATTGTCATTGATTGTATGTTGGGTGAAGAAGAAAGATCATACACCTAGGTTACACTGACTTCCTAAATCTTTTCATTGAAATGCTCAGCAAGCCCTAAGGAATCCTCTTTAGTCACTGAATGGCCATTGAAAGTATATTCATGAACTCATCTAAAAATCTTGATCCTATTAATTTTCTCAGTCTATATAGCTTCTATGGATAATGAATGGCAAATGTTTGCTCTCCTGGGTGCTAGGCAAAGTACTGTTTCCTTATCTGAATCAACCTCTTTAAAGCTTTTAAAGGACCTTCATCTTCAAATATTCAGATCCATAGATTGAAAGACTAGAGCTAAAAAGTACCTTTGAGAATACTTAAGCCTATAGATTCATAAAATATTAGAGCTAGAAATGGCCTTAGAACATAGAATATTGCAACACAAAATATAGAACATAAGAATTAGGTGGGACTTTTAGTTGATAAAATTTAACCAATATTTCTCAAAGGCCATCAGAGTTCTAGGGTGAACTGAGTATGAAAAGATTAAAAACAAAAAAGAAAAGATAATCACAGTCCTCAAGTAGATTACATTCTACTGCAGGCAGTACACAGATAACTACTATTAAAGGGATAAAATAAAGATGCTAAAGGCTAGGTCAAAATACCTAGGAATCAATTCAGAGGAAAATGCAGTTAGCTATGAAGATAAGAGAAAGCTTAGAGAAAATTCTACCTGTACTGAGTATAAAGAAAGAGAAGACAAAGGAAATGAAAGCATTTTCTAGGCTGAGGGAATAGCTTATGTAACTAAAGGGACAAAGTGGGACAATTCAGGAAATAGCTGATAAGGCATTTTGTCTGAAGTATGAAGTATACAAAGGAGGCTAATCAGAATTAAAACTGTACAGGTATATTGCATCCAGAACATGGGGAGGCTTAAATGCTAAAATTGAGAAGTTTTCATTTGACCCAAAGTTAATAGGGAGTCACTGAAGATTTTTTTTTAATCAGGGAGGGTACCTCATATTTTAGATATTTCCATCCCTTTTTGAAACTATGTGTAGAAAATGGATTGTAGAATATGGAGATATGTGAAAGAGGGACCAATTAGAAATTTTAATAGTCTAAAAGAGAGATGACAAAAGCTTAAGCTTGGCTTTTGTCAGCATGGGTGAGGAGGCACTATAGGTGGAAACTTAGAATTTGACAACTAATCAGAGAGGAGCATGAGCAAGAGGAAAGAATCAAAGGTGACTCCAAGATTATAAATTTGGAAACCAAAAAGGCTAATGAAATAGCCTTGCTTTTCTAAGTGAGATAGGAGATAAAGTTATCAGCTGTATGAGAAGATGGAGTAGACAGAATGTGGGAATTCAAAAGGGAAGAGGAGATGTGGGATAACTGTACTAGAGATTCCTACATTCTTAAAGTAGTTAACCAAATGGTAAAGACTGTGACAAGAGTAGAGTGAAGTTACAGCATGAGTGATTGGCAAAGTAGGAAGAAATCAAGGGACCAGAATTTTCCGAAATGACAAAAGATATACATATATGTATGTATGTATGTGTATTTGTTTATCTTTTGTGGCTCTCTTTATTTATTTTTATTTTTTAATAACTTTTCTATTTTTCCAAATACATGCAAAGATAGTTTTCAACATTCACCTTTGCAAAACCTTGTGTTCCAAATTTTTCTGCCTCTCCTCTTTCCCCTGCTCTAGACAGCAAGCAATCTAATATAGGTAAAACATGTGTAATTCTTCTAAGCATATTTTCATATTTATCATTCTGCACAAGAAAAAATCAGATCAAAAGGAAAAATAAAAACACTAGAAAAACAAGCAAACAAACAATCAACAATAACAATCACAAAAAGGTGAAGATACTATGCTTTGATTCACATTGAGATTCCATAGTTGACTCTTTCTATCACAAATCTATTGGAATTGTCTTGAATCACCTAATTGTTGAAAAGACCAAGAAGTACAAAAGACTAAAGAAAGAACTAAAGAGACTAAAGAAAAGGAGGAGGTGATCAGAGAGGGGAATTTGAATGTCCAAAGACAATAGACACTACTTTTTCAGTCATCATAAGGTCTATAGTCTGTGAGACCGAGATAGAATAGAGCTGAAGTTCCTGGCAGTTGAGGTGATTGATAAACTGGGGACCTGAGAGAGAAACCAGTATATCAAATCAGGTAATATATGTAAAATGCTTTGAAATCCTGATAAGAGTTAACTGTTGTTGATGGTGGTGATGATGATGATAATATAAACATTATTATTATAACAATGTGCCTAAGACTGGGAAGGGATGAATTTTTCAGAGGAGAATATACCTAATAATGAATTCCTTGAGCAAAAAAAGAGAATGATTAGTAGTTTAGAAAATAGCCACAATGATTTCTAGACAAGGTTATAGGAATGGATGATATCAATTTCAAATGAGTAGGGGAAACTAGATGGAGCAAAGGATAGAACATTGATCCTGGAGTTGGGAGGACCTGAATTCAAATGTGGCTTTAAAATCTTACCTAACTGTGTAACCCTTGGCAACTCGCCTAACTCAAATTCCATTCCCCTTCAAAAAGAAAGAACTTTAAATGAGGAGTGGTTGTTGAAAAATGATGACACTAGGAGCATTTAGAAGCATCAGTTGCTGATTATTTTCTGGCAACATTCAGTAGGGGCGGATTCTTCATTACTCCATCTTTATCACCATTGTAATAAAGATTAGACTGAAGCAATGGTGGGGAAAATGGTCCTTATTTTTGTAGGAGATGGAAATGCAGTTTCATGTCATCCTAGAGAATCATGTGATAAGAAACTTCCAATCTGATTCCCTGTGGAATCCTGGGTTGGATCAGGATCAGAGAAGCAACAGTAGGGGTTTTGTTAGAATATAATTTATATCCAAAAGAGTCACAAGAATCTATCTATCTATAATAGAACAAGGAGAAAAATATCCAAAAGTGTCATTAAGAATTTTTGTATGAGTATGATAGAATATAAATTAGAACACTATGATGAAGCTAGAAGGGTCCTACCAATTCTCTCTCCTTTGTCTTTGTTTGCTTTCAAAATTATTTTTATTTAATTTTAATGTTCATTTCTTTTAAACTTTTGGGTCCAAAATTCTCTTTTCTCCCATCCCCATCCACTAATTATGAAGAAAAGAAATGTGATATTAGGTATACATGTGAAATCTAGCAAAACATTTCCATATTAATCGTGTTATTTTTTTAAAGCAAAAAAGATAAAGAAAATGGAAAAAAAGTGACACTTTGATCTTAATGAAGATTCCATCACTTATTTCCCTGGAGGTGGAGAACATTCAGGTTCATTATAAATTCTTTGAATTTATCTTGGATCATATTATTGTTGAGAATAGTTAAGTCATTCATGGCTGATCATATGACAATATTATCGTTACTAGGTACAATGTTTTCTTGTTCACTTCACATGAGTCTGTATAATTTTTCTCGGGTTTTTCTGAAACTATCTCTCTCATCATTCCTAATGACATGTAGTATTCTATCACAATCATATGCACAATTTGCTCACTCATTTCCCAATTGATGGACATCCCCTAAATTTTTGCTTCTTTTTCGTTACAAAAATACTGCTATAAATATTTTTGTACGAATAGGTCTTTTTCCCTTTTTTGATGTCTTTAGGATACAGCCCTAGTAGTGGTAGTTATGGTGAAAGGGTGCACATAGTTTTATAGCCCTTTGGGCATAGTTCCAAATTGTTCTCTAAATTGTTTTCTAAAATGGTTGCACTCCACCAACTGAACATTTATTTCCCAATTTTTCCACATCTTCTCCAACATTTGTCACTTTTCTTTTTTTGTCATATTAGTCAATCTGTTAGGGTGAGGTGATACCTCAGAATTATTTAAATTTGATTTAATCATTATTGATTCAGAGCATTTTTTCACATGACCATAGATAGCTTTGATTTTTTTTCTTCTGAAAATTGTCTTTTTATATCATTTAAACACTTATAAATTGGAGAATGGCTTATATTCTTATAAATTTGAATCCATTTTCTATTTGAGAAATAAAGCCTTTATCAGAGGAATTTGCTATAATTTCCCCCTCCCAGTTTCCTGTTTCCCTTCAAATCTTGGCTATATTAGTTTGGTTTGTACAACAATTGATTTCATGTAATCAAAATTTACATCCTAAACTATTCCCTTATCCTTATATTTGAGAGGTGAAATTTTCCATGCTACCCTAATTTACTCATGGTCATCCTTAATATCTAAGTCATATAACCATTTTGACCTTATCTTGGTGTGAAATGTTGGACTTACCCATTCTCACAAGTCAACTTTTCATGCCTCCCAAGTATTCCAATCTCATTTCTACTTCTCAAAATATTTGTCTTCCTTCTAGAAATAAGCCAAATATTACCTTCTCTATGCTACTTTCCTGAATAACAGCAATCATTGCTGCCCTTTCCTCCTTAAGCTTTACCTGTTATCCATTTCTATGTACTTGTAGCGCTCACATTGGGATACTGGAACCTCCTCTAGCTCAGGGGCTGTTTCTTTTTCTTTTTTTTTCTCTGTGCCTAGCACAGTGTTTTGGCAATAGAGCAAGCAATTCAGAAGTGTTTATTGAATGAACTGAATAACCCATGGCATGTGAACAGCAGTGTACAAAATTCTTACACATTAGTTAGAGCCTCTCAACTTCTCCGTGGAGGAGACACAGCAAGGATTAATATTCCACTTTTGAAAGGAGAGAGAGAAAAAGAAATAGAAAAAGGGAAAGAAAGAAGGAAAGAGAGAGAGAGAGAGAGAGAGAGAGAGAAAGAAAGAAAGAGAAAGAGAAAGAAAGAAAGAGAAAGAGAGAAAGAAAGAAACAAAGAAAGAAAAGAGAGAGGGAGAGAGACAGAGAGAAAGAGAGAGAGACAGACAGACAGAGAGAAAGAAAGAGAGACAGAGAGATAGAGACAGACAGACAGACAGAGAGTGAGGTAATTGTCAAGATCTATGATTTTATTGGAATGAGTAACTCTTAGTGAGGAGACTCCCTCTACCAATGAAATTGTCACCTAGAGACACTGAGTGGTTAAGTGACTTATCCAGGGTGACACATTAGGTATGTGTCAGAGTTAGAACTTGAACAAAAATCTTCCCGACTATGGGACTGTACCCACTACTCCACTTTGCTTCATAATCCCACTTTAAAGATCAGGAGAATAAGGGAAAGGAATAGCATTTACTATGTGTCAGGCATTATGCTAACCATTTTAACAAATCTACAAGGTAGGTACTGTTATTATCATCCCCATTTTACCATCGAGGAAATTGAGGCAAATAGAGATATAAAAACTGTCCAGTGTCATACAACTAATAAGCCTCTAGGTCATATTTGAACTCAGTTCTTCCTGATGCTAGGCCCAGTGATCTATCCATTTTACCACCAGCTGCCTCAGAGAAGTAACTTGCCCAAGTTTAATTAAATTTTAAAGTCATAACTTCTCAGAGCTGGAAAAGACCTGCATTAGGGCTAATCCAATCCAGATTTCTTTGACTTCCTAAATTCCCACTGTCTATTTTTGGGAATATGTAGATAATATTTTGCTAACTAGGGGCGATGGTTTTAAACTATTCTAAGGGGTAAATAGCAGAGGAAACAGAATGCAAGATCACATATCACGGAATCAAAGATTAGAACTAAAAGGGACTTCAGAGATGATGGAATCCATCTCCCTTATTTTATAAATGAGGATATCAAGGCCCTGAGAGGCACAAGGTCACATAAGTGGCAGAGTCAAGATTCAAATCCAGCTGCTTTCACAAGCCTCATATTCTACCCACCATACAATATTGCCTCCTGAACTTAGATTCAGAAACACCTGAATTTTAATCCATTTTCTCTCACTTGTTCTTTGACCATAGACAAATCACCTCCATTTCCTCAATTATAACAGAAGGAAAAAAACACCTGTGGCATTTTCCTGTCTCAAGGCTGCTATGTGGAACAAATAGCTTATGAATATAAAGTAACTCACAAACTTTAAATGCTATGTCATAAATTTTTTAAAATATCTGTAATTAGAAACTAGGCCATTATAGGATCTGTAAGCATCAGGAAGGCAAGAACTGTTTTTGATTTTGTCTTTATGTCCCATAAACCTACCATGATGCCTTTGTACATAGTAATTGTTAGATAAATGCTTGTCAGGTTCTATTATGTTGAAGGAAATGGGTGTATTTAGCCTCGAGGGGGGAAAGACTCAGAACTAGCTATAAGAATTAAATTAATTAGTTTAAAAGCATTTATTGACTACCTAATAAAATGTTTTAAGCACCAGGGATACAAATTGAAAACAAAACAGTCCCTGCTTTCAAGATACTTACATTCAAGTGAGGGATTAGTGGCTAGGCCATTTTGTATTGAGAAATCATAGGGATGAGAAGTACAGCAGTAAAGAGTATTTTCAGGAGCAATGACACTATTGATTTGATAACTATTTCATAAGCAGAAAGTAGAAACATGGCATTGGGGATATACATGCAATGGCAATGTGTATGGCAAAGAAGATTGCCAGGGTATCAAAGTTTCTCTTGTACACTTGATCCATTCCCTACCACCTTGTCCATCAGATTGCCTCAACTATGATTCCCTTTTTCTAATCTTTATTTTTTCACTATTGTCTTTTTTTCCTAATGACTAAAATATATATCACAATCTCTCTATCTTGATTTACTAAAGTACATCGTCCTTCCTTACTGTCCTACCTTTCTCTGTGAAACATTTAAAAAAAGTCTACTTCATACTTTAATCTCATTTCCTACCAGTTTCTCCTTAATTAAGTCCTTTCACTCTGGCTTCTTGCCATTCAACTGAATTCTTATCATTCAACTGTACTTGTTCTCTTCAAAGTCACCAAACATCTTTTAATTGCCAAATCTATTGACCTTTTCTCTGCCTTCCTCCTCCTTGACCTCTCTTTCCACTCTGTCTCAGACACTTAACCTGTTGTGACTCTAATAAAGTCAATTAAATATCTTTCAGTCTCATATTCATCATCTACAAAAAAGCATCTATCTCAAAGGATTGTTGTGAGGATCAATGAAATCACAAATGTAAAATGCTTTTGCAAATTTTAAAATTCTACATGCTAGCTTTTTCTTCCTTAATATTCTTTCTTCTTGGAGTTGTAATGACAGTACTCTCTCTTGGTTTTCCTCTTAGTTGAATGGACTTTCTCAGTTTGCTTTGCTAATTCGACATGTCCCCAAGGCTAACTACAAGTCTTTCTTCATTTTTCTTTCTGCTCTCCCAAACTTGGTCATTTCAGCAGTTCCATTGGTTTTCCATTTTTCTTCAGATGACTTGATCTTTTTATTAAGTAAGACTTTGTCTCCTGCATTCCTATTTCACATTCTAAATTGCCTGGCTGTACTGAACAGAATGTCCCATATCCATCTCAGTCTCAGCATATCCAAAATAGAATTATCTTTTCCATAAACTTCTCCATTCTTCTGACTTTCCCTATTGCTGTCAAAGACTATTCAGTCACCTAGATTCCTCATAGTCATTCTGCCCTAATAATCAAACAGTTGACAATTCTTTTAGTTTTAGCTTCTCTTGTGTACCTTTCTTTCCCCCCTCTACACTAACTTGCCACCACGGTTCCTCAGATCTTCATCTCCTCTCATTCCTCACTCCAATTTATCTTCCATACAGCTGCCCAGGCAATTTTTTTAAAGTGCATGTTGATCATTTCATAAAGTCTCAAACAAATTACAGTGGCTCCCAGCTGGCTCAAAAATCCATTATAAATTCTTCTGGCATTTAAAATACTTCGCAACCTGGCACCCTCCCACCTTTCTAGTTTTCTTACATATTATTTCCTTTCTAACACTCTCATTCCAGGCAGATGTCACAATTTATTGTTCTTCACAGAAAACCCTCCTCCAGTCTCTCTGCCTTTTTACTGTATGTTGTTCATGCCTGGAATGCACTCACTCTTCAACTCTTTTCTCTGTTCAGATCTACTTGCCTTCTAAACTCAGTTCAAATGCCACTTTAAAAATGAAGTTTTTCCTGACTCTCTGGAAGTAGTAACTTCTCTTCCATAAGAGAAAGAGAAATAAATAGAGATATAGAAATTAAATTAGGTGCTACAATCTATTGTTATCTATTACATAATAATTAATTCTCTCACTCTGCTTATCAGGGTGCCTGTCACATAATAGGAATTTAATGAAAGATCATTGATGAGATGGGACCAAGTAAATATACTGAGCCATGTGACTTTCTCTACTTACCAATGGAAGGAGAAAAAAGCAGAATTATGGTAATGAACTAGTTCTTCGCTAGAGCTTCTAGAGTTCAGAACTCCCAAATTCAAGAATTTCACCAGCCTCACCTCCTGAGATGACAGCGATTACAGCCCCCTATATCCCAGCTAACCTGGATGTTAAAATTTAGTGGATTGAGTTCTTTAGGGCACAGAATTGTCTGAAGGGATGGCAAGTAAAATGGGGATTCTTTTGCTTGGCCCTGGGAGACAGATTTACAGTAGCAGCAGTAGTGGAGTTGTACTGAAGGGGATTTCTGGAAGAGAACAGGCTTTGAATTTAGAGGACTTGAGTTCAAATTCTAGCTGTCCTTTACTACCTGTGTGTGACCTTTGGCAACCACTTAACCTCTCTGGTCCCTGGGTCCTCAACCATAAAATGAGAACATTAGACTAAATGACTAACCTTGAAATTTGCTTTCATCTCCAAATCTGTAGCCTTTTTCATCTTAATGCTGGCATAGGAAATAGAAGCCTGGGCCTGAAGTTAGGAAGAGTTGAATCCAAATGCAGCCTCAGATCTTGTGTGATCCTGGGCAAGTCACTGCTAACCTCTGCTTCCCTCAGTTTTCTCATCTGTAAAGTGGAAATGATAATAGAACCTCCCTCCCAGGGTTGTTGTGAGCATCAAATGAGCTAATAATTGTAATTGTAGCACAGTATTTAATATAAATGTTAGCAGTTATTTTTATAAAAATGTCTCTTTTTCCTATATTAATCTATAACTACAAAATAATATATTTATATGCTACAATAATTCCATGCATATATTGGGGGAGGAGGAAGCCTTCTTATAGAAAAATGGCATAGGCTGCCGTAGGAAATCGCGGCTTTATCATCCCCGGAGATCTGTAAGCAGAATCTGGAAAACCACTTGTTGGGGGTGTTAGAAAGGGGATTCCTCTTCCTTCCACTTGTGACATTCTGCGGTTCTGTGATCTGGACCTTAACCAAACCCCACTTCCTACTCCCTTCAAGAAGGAAGGCAAACAAGTGGTCTCATGAAATTGCAAGAGCCCTGTGGCTGCCTGTCTCCCTTTCCCACAGCGTAAATGACCCATCACGGAGACAGGACTGAACTTCTGAATGAGATCACAGCCTTTTCGCCCTTTCTGCACAGTTTCACCCGGTGAATTATTGTCTTATTTCCATTCCACTCCAATGAGCTGTCAGCGATGGATACTGTAATTCAGCGCAATAGAAACACAAACAGATGGGTAATTGACCTGCGTGCCTTCATTACACTGGAGTTCAGTGCTGCTGTTCCAGCCATAAAGTCCTTTATCTGCCAGTCTGAAATCCCTGGGCCTTTTGTGAGGAAGGAGATCAGGCTGGGAGGCTTGCAGGCAGTTCACCCGGAGTTATTATTCCCTCTGCCTCGTGCGTTTCAGAAACCGACAGAATCTGACAGGCAGAACTTACCAGGTACAAGACAACAGCTGGGAGTCCTATAGGGCTTGACGATGTCTACAGGGGGTTGCATTCTGGTGCTCTAATGGGAGAGAAAAATATTTATCTTCCATCGCAGGAGGATCTTTTTTTTCCTTCTCCATCTCCCTCATCTGGTACAGTTTGCCTCTCCTTGATACCAGAAGAGGACGTGCATTTAGCTCCTAATGAAATAGGTCAGAAAGCAAACTATTTAGTCAGGAAAGATTTATCAGGTTCTGACAGGGAGGGTAGCGCCCGTGTAGGTGCTTAGGGTATACGATGAGGAAGGGGAAGTTATGGCAGAGTGTTTGCCGTGAGCTTGGAGTCAGACTCGGTTCCTCACCACTTATCTGACCTTGAAGAAAGTCACCTCACCGTTGAAGGACCTTGGTTGTCTCATCTGTAGAATGAAGGGATTGTATTTGATCTTTAGGGCCCTTCTTGGTCCAAATCCTATGTGAAATGGTCTCTGCCTTAAAGGGGCTTTGAGTGAGCCGTGATGGTCTTGCGTGGCTCCAGACATTTTTCAGGCTCCTCTAAGAGAGTTTGTGCTAGAAGATGAATTCAGAATCAGCCAGCCCAATCCCCTCGTTTTACCTGAGAATAAATCTAGGCCGTGGAAAGGAAAGGATTTGCCCAAGATCATACATCTGATAAATGACAAAAGAGACAGCCTCAAACTGGATATTCTGATTCTGTCTTGGGCTCAGGGGATATTCCCCAAATATACTTTCTCCCCAAGGTAAAACCCATCTGAGCTTTAAGGCTAAACCAGACCAGTACAGGGAACAGAGCCAGTGTGCCTGAGGTCAGGTCCCATCTTCAGAGCTATGACTCAGTTTCCATTTTTGATGCTTCCTGTTTAATTTTAAAATCCATCAAGCCCTATCCCTTTTGTTATTTACCAAATATTCACTAACTATCTGATGTGAGGTAAGGAAAGAAAAGAATAGGATCTGTCCAAATGTACCTATGACCCAGACACATGATACAAGGGAATGTTTAATGTCTCATTTCAATGAGACCCTAAATGGCAAAGGAGGTCAGAAGTTTGAGTGATGAATATATGCAAAAGTAATCTGAGAGCAAGGGACTGCAGGGACAAAGTCTATATCGAACTGTTCTGGAAAATTGTTAGAATGATTCTAGAAAAGCTTGTACATTTGTGCCTGAATTTGAGTAATTTTGTAATTTTGAGGAGCTAGGCAGAAAATTGTCTTCCAACTCAGAGGATAGATATAATAGAAGAAAAAGACCCCTTTTGGAGTGATGGAAAGAGCTTTGGACTAAGAAGTAGAAGACTTAGGATGAAGTTCCAATTGGGAATCTTAAACAAATTGCTTTTTAAGTCTGGTAAAGAGTGTCATTATCTAGACAGCATAGAGGCACTATACCCAGAATCAGCAAGACCTGAATTCAATTCCTACCTCGGGTGCTTGTTAGTTTTGTGACCTGGGCAGGTTAATCACAGTCTGCCTCAGTTTCCTAATTTACAAAATAGAGATAATAAATAGTACCCATCTTCTGGATTACTATAAGAATCAATGGAATAATAATATCGCATGGGTTTAGAGACATCTAGATTTGCAGTGGATTGAGTGCTGGGAGTCAGGACTTTCTGAGTTCAAATTTGGCCTCAGGCACTTAGCTGTGTGAAGCAAGTCAATTAACCCTTTTTGCTTCAGTTTCCTCAATTATAAAAGGATTTTTGTTTGTTCTTAATTCTCAGAGAGGGTCCGTGACATCAGAAGGGTAATGTCTTGACTTGTAAATGATGCAGATTTAATGTGCCGTTTCTTCTCCAGAGTCATCAGTGGCAAGACATATGTTAAGATATCTTGTGATGGCTCCAGATGCAGTGGGAGATGACCTTTTTAAGCTCAAGTCTTTCCCAGATTTCAATTTGTTTGAGGCAATACCCATTCAGCAATTAAGGTTGGGTTAGAATGGAGGCAAAAGATGACTTACTTTGCCTTCACAAAAGAATCAATCTGAAAGGAAGGGAAAGATCCTTAGAATTTCTGGCCAGAATAGAAACAATTGCCATTTATTCTGTAAAATAAGCTGAAGAAGGAAATAGCAAATCACTCCATCTTTGCCAAGAAAGCTCCAAATGGGATCACAAAGAGTCAGATACAAGTGAAATAAGTGATAAAAACAAGAATATGATACAGGAAATAGAGTTCTGGTCTAGGAGACAGGAAGGCCTGAGTTTAAATGTAACCTCAGATACTTATTAGCTGTGTGACCTTGAAGAAATTGCATTAATTTTTTTGCCTCAGTTTCCTCAACTGTGAAATGGAGATAATAACAGCATCTACCTTACAGGGATGTTGTGAGTATATATGGGAAGGATTTGTAAAATGCATAGCACAGTACTTGGCACATAGTAAGTACTATATAAATGCTTCTTTTCCTTTTCCTTACTCTTCCCTTGGTCAAACTAAAGTGATCAGAATGGAAAAGGTACATGCTATGTCAGGATCAAATATAGAAGGATTAAATATATTAAGTTTCCATATATCAAGTCCCAACAGTCACCGTGTGAAGTAATAAGGAGAAAGAAGCATAAAGTCATGGTCTTCTTCTTAATGTTCACACATCTCTCATTGCCCACACATCCTGCATATTGAAGGCATCACATTTAAAATTCTAAGTAGTCTGAGAGAAAAAAATAAAAAACAAAAAAAATCCATATGTTCAGTGTGGGTGAGTTGGTTTTGAAATGAAAATCAGAATTTTTGTAAGTCCTACCAATTGTGCAGTGGAATCTATAACCTTCACAAAAGAGCGGCCTTTGATTTTTTTTGACATCCTTTGTAACTCATGTGGGCACCAGATCTGGAGCCAAGTTCTCATTTTCCTATCTACTTATTAGCTGTGTGAACTTAGGCAAATCCCTTGCCCTGTCTGGATTGACACCCCCTCATCTGTGAAATAAAGATAATTAACCTTGAATTACCAAACACAGGGTTATTTTGAAGAGAATAAACCTTAAAGCACTGGAAACATGTCATATTATTTGCATATGAATTATTATTCCATAAATTTGAATTATTATTACTTGCATATAAGCAAATATGGAATAATGTGTGTATGTACGTGTGTGATTCCTTGGGAGCTACAGAGAACAAGATATCCCACAGCAAACAGCAGCTGGATATCCGCACAACAGGGATTCTATGGGCCAAATTCTGCCCCAAGATATTTATGGCTCCCATTGAAATGGGAAACGGGGAACGAGGCGCCAATATATGAGGCCAGAACTGGGCTTCTTTGTTGAACACAGGTGACTGAGAGAAGTCTTTGGCCATGGCTGCTTGTGAATCCCTGCTGCTAACAAAATAGTTATGTAACTTTCAACAGTTAATGACATTTTGCAGAAAAGTACTTTCTAATTGCCTCTGTCTTCATTATTCTCTTTCAAAATTACCCAAGAGATCCTGCCTCAGAGACGCGGAGGCACGGACAGAGTTTCCGTTTTTAAAGAGAAGCCTGTTTGTGTTACAACTGCTCATAAAAAAGCCCCCAATGCCAAGCTTTTTCTATCTTTTTTTCCTACAGTTACATTAAACATAGAAGGTAATACCTCCTTTTGAATCCTTGCCAAACTAAGAGACGATTTGATGCATTTTTCTAAAAACTTGCTCTTCAAGTTCCTTTTGGGCTGAAACCAAGAATAGAAAATGTTCTCCCCACACACAGGGGATAGAGAAAATGATGAGCAAGCACATGGAAATAGAACAGCAGCATGGTAATATAGAAAGAACCTTGATCTTGAAATAGAGAAACTTGAGCTGACACTCCTGCTAATGAGCCTTGGTTTTCCCATCTGAAAAAATGGGAAGAATAATCCTTTCATTGCCTGCCTCTTAAAGATACTGTTTTTGGGGGGCAGGGTGTCCTTTATCACTTAGAAAATTATACTATTCTATATGAATGGACAAAGATAAAAATAATTTGTAATGGGATGGAAAGAATGGATTAGAGGTGGGGCTGAAGGGTCTCAGAATTGAAAACAGTGAATGTTGGAAGCCAGACCATAATCCTAAATCTTCTGCACAGGAAAGTTTCCTATAGGTAGTTCATTGACTAGATTCCATTCATTTATTTGGTATTGCTTTATTCTCACTGCTGAATGCAAAGCACTGGGCAGAGGATGTATGATAGAGAACATGGATTATAGCAAAACCTGAAAGAGAAATAGGAAAGAAGAGACTGTTGGAGAGATAGATGAGAAGAAAAGGGTAGGAAGAGAAAAAGAGAATCAAAGCACATCAGGAAGAAAATAGCCAAGTCCCATGTGGATTCAATTTTCCCTGGGATATTGTCAATGGTCCTCAGTTTGTCAGGGACATTCTCTTTCAGGTCACACCTGGAAATTTATCTTTAACTTCTACTCGCCTCACCATGCAGGATGAAAGATAGGATGAAAGAAAGGTAGGATGAAACTACATTGGTCCCTTCTTTGACACTTGATTTCTTAGTGTAACTCTTTACTGGTAGAAAGAGTTTCCGCACCTGTTTCTTCCCAGGTCCAATTTCTATCTCTATATTTATCTATGTTTGGGTCTTATTATCATAATAGATTGTCTTTAGAAATATCTTTGGCTTCCAACATTCATTGTCTCCAATTCTGAGCCTCTTCAGCCCTAGCTCTATCCCCTTCTCTCCTTTCAGCTACTGATTATTTTTATCCTTGTCCATTTAGGCAGAATAGTATAGAAGAATATCATCTTTTCTTTGTTTTTATATAATCATCATCATCATTTTCTAGGTGATAAAAAGAGGAGGGACACAGGTAAAATCTTGTATTTGATGATGTCATATTCCTAGAGTGCACACTCATTAAGTGTTAGATAAATTTTCAGGAAATTGTTGGGTAACCTCCATTGACCTATTTTTTGATGGTCAATACTCCTTCCTCTCAAGAGACTATATTGGCTATTCTTAAAACACACCATATAGTGCATGCTATTGCCTATTCATCTGGAATGTCCTATTGCCTGTCTTTTCCCTACTTAATTCTAAAGTCCAAATCAAAAGCCATCCTCTCCATGAAGCCTTCACTAACTCACTGGATCAATAAAAATCTCCCCTTTTGATAGTTCCTAAGTGGTCTTTTCTTTTGTATCACTGATGTTCTTATTGCACAACAGTATATATTGTAAAAACTGACTAGATTTCTTATCCATCTTCTGGTCTGTAAAGTCCATGAAAGTAAAAATTATGTCTTATTTAAACTTTGTATACCTCCCAATGACTGGCACAATGATCTGAACCTATTATATGTTTAACAATTTTTTATTATTATCATACATTTTCCAAACATCTTAATCAGCAGAATATAGTGGATCCTTAAGAAGCATTGGCATCAGGAGTTTCCGCTCTCAGGTCTTTGATAATAAGGGAACATAAACTCTTATATGCTATATATTCTTGCCTAGAACTGCTTTATTCATCAAAATGTGAGAGGCAATAGGAGGAGAGGGAAAGGGCCATCACTGTAGTTATTGTGCATCTTCTTGGGCAAGATGTCTTGGGCTGCAAAAAGAATCTGTTCCAAAATATTATATATAGTTTATCTAAGGTACTTGTTTGTTGCTTAAGTTCAATAATGAGCAAGATTTCTTAGCAGTGTTAAATATCTCTCCAGAATCAGCCTGGAAAGTGATTTTCCTTTCTTAATAGCTATGCTGAGAAGTGTAAGGTTTGAGCTACTAGAGAAAGTGCAAGAGTTGAATCAGGAAAATCTAAAATCGAATCTTGCCATAAAGAATTATTAGCTATTCTCAGGTATTTATTTAACTTCTCTCAACCTTGTTTTCCTCATATATAAAATGGGAGGTATCACACAGGGTTTTAATAATGGTAAAATTTGTAATAAATGAAAAATGTTTTGTAAAACTTAAAGTGCAATATAAATGCTAGCTATTAACAAGTTAAAAAAATTCAGGTCCAGGCCCGATTTTAAAAATAATAATAATTAGTGTTTAGTGACTTGACCAAGGGCATACAGCTGGTATCTGAGGTTAGATTTTATCTCAGGTCTTCCTGATTCTAGGGTCAGTGATCTATTTACTGTGCCACCTAGTTATCCCCAGACCTGATTTTTTTGGTGAAGCAATTGGGATTAAGTGATTTGACCAAGGTCACGTAGCCAGGAATTGTTAAGTGTCTGATGCTGAATCTGAACTCAGGACCTTCTGTGTGATGACCACTTTAACACCTAGAGTATTTTAAAATCAGCCGGACTCAAGATAAGGGAAAATCCTTGGTCTTTATTTTTTGCGGAGGTGAAGGGGAATGGCAATATGAAGTGAGAGCAATCCTGTTGCAAATCTGCCCAGCAGTGCCTCTGGCTCTCACACTCCACCCACCAAATTTTCTACTCTCCTTATACAACACACCAAACTTGCACAGAGAGTAGGCAGGGCCATTCTTTCTCCAAGCATATATTAATAGAGTATTGTCCAATTGCTAATTATCCTTAAGTGCTCGAACTCAGTGCATCTGCTCAGCTTCAGCCCATTACACTTCTGAATCCAGGGCTGGTGCTCTATCCATTGTGCCATCTAGCTGCTTCCCCCCTGATTTAAAAAAAAAAAATTATTTAAAGTTTTGAGTCTAAAATTCTCTCCTTTCTTCTTCTCTTCCCTCCTTCCTCCTTGAGATGGTAACCAATGATATATGTTATGCATATGTAATCATGTAAAACATTTCCCTTTTAGTCATTTTGTATAAGATGACTTGAACAAAAGGAAAAATTAGAAAAAAAGTGAAAAATAGCATACTCTAGTCTATATTCACTCAGTATCTCAGTTCTTTCTCTGGATCATGACAGTATGCTTCAACATCAGTCTTTTGGGATTTTCTTGGATCATTGTATTGCTGAGAATACTTAATCATTTACAATTCTTTATTAAACAATATTGCTGTTACTGTGTACAACATTCTGTTTCTTTTCTCTTCATCATGCGCCAGTTCATGTAAATCTTTCTAGACTTTTCAGAAATCATCCTGCTCATTTCTTGTAGTACAATGATATTCCAGTACAATAATATACTATGGTCGGTTTACCTATTTTCCAATCAATAGGCATCCCTTTGTTTCTAATTCTTAGATGTTATGAAAAAAGCTGCTATAAATATTTTGTGTGTGTGTGTGTGTGTGTGTGTGTAGAAAAAGGTCCTTTTCCCTTTTTAAAAAAATTTCCAAGCCTGATTTCTTATTCAAATACCAAACTAACTAAATAGGAAGAAGTTTCTCAATAGAGCATTTCCGATCAGTTGATGCATATTTTGACCATGTCAGCTCATAAGAAATTTTAGGAAAGTGGCAGAGGAGTTAAGATCTATGGCAATGGAGGATATTCTTACACTAAAACAACAACTTATCCATGAAGAAAAAGGACATTGCATAGTAAGTAGAATTGGAATGAACATGGTTGAAAAAGAGATCTCCTTGGGCCTCCACAGTGCTTGAATTTTGGTCCATCCTAAAAGATTTCAGTTGTAACAACAGAAGAAACCTGGCAGCCTTAAGTTCCAGTGTGTTACTTTTCCTAATAGTTAATGAAATAACTTCTGTTTAATGTCCTTTTTCTCCCTTCTGCCCTTTTTATCTTCTCATGCAGGTCTTCAGATAATCTTCCCTCAGTATCTACAAGAGAAATTTGTCCAGTCAGCCTTGAGTTACATAATGTGCAATGGGGAGGGCGAGTATGTGTGTAAGAACAGCCAGTGCCGATGTCAGTGTGCGGAGGAATTCCCACAGTGCAACTGCCCAATCACTGACATCCAGATCATGGAGTACACCTTGGCCAACATGGCCAAATCTTGGACAGAAGCCTATAAGGACCTGGAGAATTCAGGTAAGGACCCTACCAACTGATGACCTTGTGTTGTTGTGTGTGCGTGTGTATGTGTGTGTGTGTGTGTGTGTGGTGTGTGTCTCTGAGAGATAGAAACAGAGAGACAGAGACAGAGAAAGAAAGGAGAGAGAGAGAAAGAGAAAGGAGAGAGAGAGAGAGAGAGAGAGAGAGAGAGAGAGAGGAGAGAGAGAGAGAGAGAGAGAAGGGGTATGTGAGAGAGACAGAGAGAGAGACAGAGAGAGACAGACAGAGACAGAGAGAGAAAGAGAGAGAGAGAGAGAGAGAGAGAGAGAGGAGAGAGAGAGAGAGAGAGAGAGAGAAGGGGTATGTGAGAGAGACAGAAAGACACCTGAACAGAGAGACACACAGAGAGGGAGGAAGAAGAAGGAGAAAGGGAGGGAGGTAAATGAGAGAGGTATAGAATCACTGTACGAGCGACAACAACAAAAATGTAACATCCAACAGTCACCAAAACTAAAATAAGCTCTGGATGAAGATAGTAAATGATCCCCAACTATTCCTTGGAGAACAAGAATATTTCAGAAACATTTCCCTGTTTGTCAGGGAGGTAAAGATATTTATTAAAGGTATAACAAGTAAATGCAATAGTAAAGTGTGGAACTAAGATCATTTGCCTTCTGACAGAGATCTCCCTTACCCCTGACTTCCAACCAAGACCATCGCTAGTGTCCTTTTCCATGTGTTCCCTAGGTCCCTTTAAAAGTTCAAAGACATAAATGACAAGTAATGGAATAGTTACTGTAAATAGTCCCAAGACTCGCTGAACAAGAGCACAGTAATTCTGGTACTCTCTAGGTAAAAGCATTGTAAAGATCACCATTCAATCTTGACTGTGCATAGCCTCAAACTATTTAGAAAAGGATCAAAATAAATCTAATGATGGGATGAAAAACTTTTTGCTTCCACAGCATGAGATATTCACACTCCTGTTTGGCGAGCAAATCAAAATACATAGAAGAGTACAAAGTGCCCTATATAAAAACTGGGGAGGGTTAGAGCAAGAAGTAATTTTTCTCTTACAAAGTTCTGCCTGACTTGTGTTTGCACTGGTACTTGGGATGACCAGGTGGAGTAGCTTGATAACCTTCTCCATGCTTCTGATCACCTACTTAGCAATATGCACCATTTCCTCCAATTATAAGATTATCAGAATCTATATTCTAACACTCTATGTTAAAATGTCCCTTCCATCTAGATCTAATAGCCTGTTTTAAATATTCTGTTACACATTCTATTGTTTACATTGTCTTCCCATTTAGGCATTCTATTTTCTGCAGTCTATTCTAAGGAGGTCCTTCCAGCTCTAATATTCAATGTGTTGATATTTTAGTGTCCTAAGAGTCATTCTCACTCCAACATTCTGACTTTATATGCTATTGGCAATTTTACTCCTAGTTTATTTTTTGCAAGGTCACATTACTGAGGTAAAGCTGCTAATGTTACACAGTCCCTTTAAAATTGTACAGAATTTGTGAAATAAAAAGGAGTCTGTGGCACAATTTATATTATTTTGTTGTTGTTGTTGATCCAAAAAAAAAGACATGTTTGTGAGAATAAAAATGTAGAAAGAATTCTATCCTTATAACTCCTCATTCTTGTCAAAGGGAGGCTGCATGCAAAATCTGGCTGGCTTCTCTGAATCAAATTCTTGGGAAGAAAGAGAAACCACTTTGGGTGGGGAAAGACAAGAAGATGAGAAGCCAAGTATTAAGCTGAATAGACCACTTAGATGACTTATGCATTGTGCCTGCTTCCCACAAGGACATTCATTCTCTAATGCCCATGTATGTATCAATTGAAAACAGCATCACCCATTAAGAAGAGAAATCCATATATGCATCTGTGGCTTGATTTTTTTTTCCTCCTTCTTCTTTTCATTTTCAGCCTATAATAGCATTAACAGCTTCAACTCTGGGTAATTTCATCGGATTAATGACCAACTACAGCTAAAGACTGTCAACTCCTCCCCCCAGGCAGAAATGACTTCATGTCCCCAAATGGTTAGGCTTAAACAGAACTCAGCTAAAACACACAGATTCAGAGGCCTATTTATGCTTACTGAAGGATTCGGTAAGGAAGCCTGCTTGATTGTTAGAGCAGGGATTTGGAGCCCCGGACTCCTGGATTTCCCCTCCCAATCTGCCATAAACTCTGAAGCCACAGAATAAATGCAAATAGACTAGAGAGAAACCTCAGTCTGTGACAACAAATGGGTCAGCTGCTGAATGGACTAAGAAAATTTTCATAAATAAAAATAGAGGTGGAAGGAACTTAGGAGGTGTTAGTACTATTTACTTCCTTCAGGTGGAGTACTTAGGACTAATAGTCCGCCTTTTTCATTCTAAGGGTCTGTAGGGATAGACAGGCATTCTATCCCTTAACCAAGTCACCCATCCCAATATTTTTGCAGGTCCAAGAGTAAAAAGGTCTTATGAGCAACCAAATCTTGCTTTAACTTTAGCTCATCTTAGGTGATATCATATAGACATTGAAAAAAATTACTCAGATCTGCCATATTCAAAGCTTATTGTTTCCATCTTGTTGCAACCACTTCTAGAGCATAAATGATACCCAAATCCTAATAATCCTTCAACGTAAGAGCTGGAAAATAGCCCTGTCCTAGAAACTTGGATTCAGGGTCTTCTACTAACTTGCTGTGTGACAATGGGTAACCACTTTTCCTCTCTGAAACTGTTTTCTCCTTTGCAAAATGAAGATGGATTAAATGATCTCAAAGGGTCCATTCAAACTCACATGGTCTGTGAGTCCTTTTGCAAAAGAAAAAAATGAAACTGTCTCTTTTATGACCCCTGTACTTGTGAAAGGTGAAAGCAAGAAAGAAACTGGTAGCATGATTTCTATTAATGGGGGATTTTAAATTATGTAACCTAACTTGCAAGCCTATTTTATTCAGTGATCATTGTTAGCATGTGGATGTTTTTGGAGGGCATTTTCTGTTCTCATCCTTTTCATTTGGACTTTTGTTTTTTAACAGATGAATTTAAGTCATTCATGAAGAGGCTGCCTAATAACCATTTTCTGACCATTGGGAGCATCCACCAGCATTGGGGGAATGACTGGGATCTACAGAACCGCTACAAGTTGCTCCAGAGCTCCACTGAAGCTCAGAGACAGAAGATCCAGCGCACTGCCCGAAAACTCTTTGGCCTCAGCGTCCGCTGCCGCCACAACCCAAACCACCAGCTGCCAAGAGAAAGGTGAGCCCTCTCTTCTCCTCTCCCTGAAAGAGTCCCAGGTTTGAGAGCAGTGGACCCTTCCATCGGAAAAGTTCTTGGAAGGAAAGGGCAATGATGGCCTACTTTGAGAACCTCATGGCTTAGCCAGGTGGAATGAATTCCAGAACCTGAAGGCAAGAATACTTGAGTTTAAATCCAGCCTCAGACAGATTACCAGCTCTATGATCTATGAGTCAATCACTTAACCTTTATTTTTTTCAGTTTCCTTATCTGTAAAATGGGATTAGTAATAGTACCTGTCTCCCAAGGTTGCTGTAAGGATCAAATAAAATAATTGCAAAACATTTAGCACAATGCTTGCTCTAGAGTAAGCATAATAGCCCTCATTAGTATTATTGGGAGTCATCTAGTCAAAAAGCCTCATTTTATAGATTGAGGAAATTGAAGGCCATGGAATGATTTGTCAAGATCACAAAATTCAATGTAAATGCTACTAAAGGATTTATGATCAGGAGTCCCTTGATAAAAATCCTGGGAAAAATTGGTTTGTTATCTTTTAAAATTTCTGAACTTGGAGACAGAGAACCAGGTTGTAATCTCATACCTGCCACTCCTTAGTCTTGTGGTCTTGGAGAAACGACTTGTATTCTCAGAGTCTCAGTTTCCTTAAATATAAAATGATGAGTCTGAGCTAGATAATATGCATAGAACTTTTCAACCTTAAAATTCTGCAGCTCTTCGATTCTCTGATGTTATGATCCACTAGCACCTTGAAACACATTTGCTTTATAGATTAACTATGATCAGGGCCTGCACCAGACATTTTTACATCACAGGAAAACTTGGGACATTGTACAGCTACTGGAAGCTTGAAACATTCACTCATAGCACAAGCTGTTTGACTTAGCAAAAAAAAAAAAAAAAATCTCTGAAGACCCAGGATTGTCGGATTTATTTGGCATTCAAAATGTGTACATTTATTAAAAGTTGTATTAACAATGCCCTCAGTGATTGTCTGCTTTCCCTAATCCTAATCTGCCATCCACCTTGGAGAAGAAATCATAACCACAGGAGGAACAGTATATTAAAATAAAGTAAACTTATTAGAGTAGATGGAAAAAGGAAATATCATAGACTACCAGAGATGGGAGGGACTTGAGAAAATTGTCTAGTCTGACTTCTCTATTCTGAAGCCCATAGAGGCCTGTGATATACCTGTTTGCAAAGCTATTTAGTGATAAGTCACAAACTTGAACCCAGTGCTCTTTTCACTACTGAACCACACAAACTCCTTGAGAGATAGACAATTGACAGAATAAGATGCTGCTCAGGAAGGAGAGGTTTCAGTTGGGCTCTAAGCAATTGCAAGAAGCCATGAAGGGCTTGGATTAATGCCCAGGGAGGAAGAAACCATACTCACTGAGCAGTTGTTTCTTTGCTCATTTCTGGCACCTGGGAACTTACCTGGCTCTCTGTATGGAGGTTACCCCTGGCTGGTGGCTTCTTGGCAAAGGTCAATGGTCCCGAGTTCTTGCCTTGGCTCTTCCACTAAGTGTCTGTTTGAAAATGTACCAGATACTTTTGCTTTCAAGGCCTCGTTTCATATTTTCTATTTTAAAGTGCTTTCCAGCTCTAACTTTATGCCTCTTTGTGGCTAGTTAGCTCTGAAAAGGAGACATTGATAGCTGGAGCTAATGAACAATCAGTCCAGTTCCCTCCAGAGCACATAATGACACTGGGGAAGTGTTGCCGATTCCACCGAGGGCCTGGCAGTGGGGCTGAGCTCGGCCTTGGTGCGGCTGTGCTTCTGAGGACTGGCTCTAAAGATTTAATGAGCATTTCTCACTAAGGTAAGGAACCTCTCTGCTATTAAGAGGTGACAGCTGCAGGCGCTGACACCAGAAACCTTTCACTGGGCCTGCTGGCTGAGCAAGTTAGCATTTGCAGATGAACTGCTCTTTTTCCCCCCCACATCAATTTGATGCCTTTGCTGAAGGCTGTGAGAAATCGGGCCTGCTGGCCAGGTGCTGTTCACATCACCAAAGGGTAAGTAAATGTCTACCAGTTTGTCATTTAGCTCCTGAAGGTAGGTGAGCTATTTACAGCTCTTTAAAAAGATACTTTAGTGTAGCAGAAAGAGCCCTAGTCTCAGAGTCGGGAGACCTGAGTTCTAGGCCAGACCCTGTCAGTGAGTAGCTAAGTAACCTTGGACAAAACATTATCCCTCTGGGCTTCAGTTTCTCCATCTGCAAAATGAAAGGGCTGAACTTCATGTAATTTTAACATTTGGTAAGCTTGCTCTCCAACTGAGGATACAAGGAGCCTGTGAATTGTTAAAGAAAAATTAAATTCAGTAATTTAATTTGTTCCATAAAATATAGACAAGGGTCAGAAGGGATTCTATAAGGACAATTATTTGGCATTCTAAAAATTTAATCAACCAATCAATCAACAGACATTTATGTATGAGATATTCACTAGGTGCTGAGGAGGCCAAGTTAAAATTACAATAATCTGTAGAGACTCAAAGATGTTCTTCCTACTGATATTTGTTCATTTCATTTAATACACTCCATTGAACACCTACTATGTGCCAAGTTCTTTATTAAATGCTGGGTTCACAAAGATAAATATAAAACAGCCCTAACCCTCAAAAAGTTTATATTCTCTTATTAGGAAACACATAATAAATATAAGAAAATAGATTTTAAAAATATAAATACATGCAAAATAACTATTTAAATACCTAATGGGAAGCATACCAGATAGGAAGGTGATCAGAGAAGACTTCTTAGAGAAAGTTGTTAAACTTGAACTTCAGTTCATGAAGGAAACTAGGAGTCAGGAGGAGATGAAATTCACTCATGGTAGATGGCCTGGGCCAAGACAGAGATGGCAAGAGGAGAAAGAAACAAGCATGGTGTGGAATCTGTACCAAGTAATTTTTACAAATAACATCTCATCTAATCTTCATATCAATCCTGCAAAGTGCTATTGTTACCCTCATTTTTCAGTTGAATTAACTAAGTGAAACAGAGATAATGTGTCTTGTCCAGGGCCACGTAGTTTGTAAGTTCTAAACCTGGATTTGATTTCAGGTCTTCCTAACTCAAGGCTCCACATTCTAGCCAGTACCACCTGACTGCCTCTAGGAGATGAAATATTTTTTATGAACAATAGCAGGAAATCCAGTTCGGATGTACTGGGGACTAATAGATAAGAGAATGAGTGAATACAATAAGACTGAAAAGTAGGTTAGAATGAGGTTAGAAGAGCTTGTATTTGATTCTAGGGGCAAATAAGAACAACCAAAGCTTTCATGAGATGAGCAGGTAAATAACATGATACAATCTTTCCCAGGGGAAAAAAAAGCACTTTGATAGCTTTTTAAATAGAAAAAAATTTGAAATAGGCATACCAATTAGGAAGCTAAGTCAATGTGCCAGGTGAGAGGTGATGAATAAAACACTAGAACTAAGATTGTGCCACTGGGAATAAAGGGAGAAGGAAAGGGACAAACATGGAAGAGCACCAAATGTGTTTCAGGCATTTTATATGCCCTTTAAAAATATAATCCACAATATAATTGTCCTTCTGACTTTGGACCTAGTCTTCTGTCTGCTGTACCACTTCACTGTCCTAGAGAAAAGAGGAGGAAGGAGAGAGATGTGATGGAGGTAAAATTGTCATGGCTTGGAAGTTGGCTAGATATATGGGAGGAGGAAGAAGGAAGATCACTCAAGATAAAAACCTTAGCAACTGGGAAGATGATGAGACAGATACAATCAGCCCATCACTAAGTTTCTATCTGAAGTCTCCCTTCCCTCACCTTATGTTTCACTGACATAATGTTTGAGAACCCACTTAGTACTCTCTTACTAAGATAAAGGATTGAATGAAAAATTTAGATGGAGAGTATTTTTTTATGTAGAGCTCTTATTCTAGAGTTAAATGGGTCTAAAGAGTTAAAAAATTCATATTTCAAAGTCAACTTTTTTGTTTCTCTTTCCAAATATGTCTATATAGCTATATAAGCTGTTGTTCTTCCTTCATTTTTGAAGGGGATCATGGCCTCAGGGAGGTAAAGTCATGACAAGCAAGTGAGTTGAATTTAAGTGAGGGAGAGCTTGGGCAAAGTCACCAGCTTGACTTTCTTGTCCAGAGCCATCTGAGTCCAGTGGCAAGATGTAGATCAAACTGGAGATAGTCCTGGATACAGTGGGAGATCTTACTCTTTTTAATTCAAGGTCTTTACCATGTCTCAGTTTGATTGAGGCAATGTCCTTTCACTGATTAAAGCTAAAAGACTTGAGGCAAATCAGCATGATAAATGTGAAAATATGTACAGAAAAATTGCACATATTTAACATATATTGGATTACTTGCTGTCTAGGAGAAAAATTTGGAACACAAAGTTTTGCAAAGGTAAATGTTGAATACTATCTACATATATTTTGAAAATAAAAGGCTATTATTAAAAAAATAAAGAAGGAAAAAGAAGAATTGAGGCAAAGAATGGCCTCTTTTACCTACTTATAAAAAAATCCAATCTGGGAGGGAAAGACCCTCAGATATTCTGGCCACTACAGAAACAATTGCTATTTACATTTACTTTGTGTCAGTTTGGGCCTAAACAATAACCAGTTAGACTTGCTCTGGGACCTATTTTGACCAACCAATGAATCATATATTTATATGAGCATATAATGATAGTAGCTAACTTTTATATAATATTTACTGTTGGTCAAACACTATTCTAAGTGCTTTACTGTTATTTTGAGATTTGAGTCTTACAACAACTCTAGAAGGTAGGAGCTCTTAGCCCCACAAAAAAAAATCTGAAAAATTTTTCAGATGAAAAAAACTGAGGCAAAATGAAGTTGTGGCTTATCCATGTTTACACAGCTAGTAAGTATCTAAGTTCAAATTTGAACTCAGATCTTCCTGACTCCAAGTTCAGTCCTCTCTTCACCGCATCATCTACCTGTATTAGAGAAAAAGGGGAGAAATAGTAGAGATGTTGTGGAGGTGTATATTAGAATATTAGAGCTAGAAAAAAGTATAAAGCAAAGACTTTAGAATGACACAGCTAGAATAGACCTTGAATGTAAAATATTAGGGTAGGTATTTTAGAACATGGAATTTTAGACCATAGAAATAAGTATTAATATTGTAAGAAAACTTAGAAACATCTTATTCAAATAGGCTTCATCTTACCAGTAAAAACTGTGACCCAAAGAGGTAAAGTTTTATCCAAGATCACACAGCCAGGATTTCTGACTCTCCACCCAGCATACTCTCTAATATACTCTTCTTTGTCCTCAATTCTCCAATGCTCCACCAGGGCAAAACAAGCCAGATGTTGTGAACTTTCAAATACAGTCTCTATTGTCATAATTATGACACTTTTTTTGATGGCTCCGATCCTTTGTTTTGTTTTGTGTCAAAAGCCCATCCTCTTGACAACACTGTAAGCGTTAGAAAGCCATGTATGGCACTAGCAATGCTATGATGACAATCTTCAGATTAAGAATTAAGCTGTTAAATAGAAAATAATATTGACTTTCTAGTTCCTTAGTTATATGATGCCCTCCTATTTATCTTCTAGAGTCACTCTGAACAAGACTGATACCTGTTCTATATGACAGCTCTCACATTTAGAGACAGAATTCTCCCTATCTTTTTTTTGGGGGGGAAGTATTTCTAGTTTCTTAAAATTCTAAAATATCATGGTGTCAAGTTGATTGCCCTTCTCTGGGTGTGTGCTAATTTGTTTTTTTTTTGTTTATTTCCCCTAAAATGTTACGTCCAGAACTATATGCCATTGAATACACAAAGGACTTTATCGGGATTTTTGTAATGAAGAAAAGATTGAGGTCTCTGCAAATATCACCTCTCTTCCACTATTAATTCAAATGTTATCTTTGTCCTGGACTTATTATAATGACATGCCCTCATCCATGACTTGCCTATTTGGATTTTTTAAAATAGATTTTTATTGACATCTTTTGGGTTTAAAGAACCAAGATGTTTCATATGTCATTCTCATTCCCTTCTCTCAGAGAATCATATCTTACAACAAGCAAATTTTTAAAAGAAATAAGAAAGGAAGGAAGGAGGGAGGGAGGGAAGAGAAAGGGAAAAAATAAAAAAGAAAGAGAGAAAAAGGAGAGAAAAGAAAGGAGGAAGAGTGAGAGGGAAGGAGGAAAGAACAGAAAGAAAGAAAGGAAGAAAGAGAAAGAAAAGTGAAGATAGAGAAAGAAAGAAAGAAAGAAAGAAAGAAAGAAAGAAAGAAAGAAAGAAAGAAAGAAAGAAAGAAAGAAAGAAAAAATTAATATGTTTTAAGATTCTAATATAAGTAATGTTCCACATCCATGGAGATCCTTCCTTACCTCCCTGCCCCTGCCATCTAATAGAGCAAGAAGTGAAAGGTATTTTTTTGCATCTCTTCTTTGGGCCCAAGGCCAGGCTTTTTTTTATCTTCAATTGTTTTGCTGTTCTTCTTTTCATTTAGATTGCTGTAGTCACTGTGTATTCCTGACTCTGCTTATTTTGCTTTTTCTTATTTCATGTAAGTCTTTCTTTGTTTCCATATATTTGTCAGGCTTATGTCTTACCTACCTGGATTCTTGCCTTTCCTTCCTATTTTTTCCTACTTTTGACTTCTGATAACAACATCATTCTTTACTACTTATTGTCTGAGACTACAATATCTGCCTATAGACTTATGTGTCCTCTAGTAAAAGAAACAACTTTTTTGATACAAGTTTTCATGATTTTAGATTTCCATGTATCATATTTGCTTAAAGCAAGACCCACCTGTGCTCACTATAGTTTCCTGACAGTTCCCATAATAATAATTCAGAATGTCATGTATATAGAGCTTTTACATTTGCAAATTCTTTCCTCACAACAACCTTGTAAAGATTCTGTAATTATTGTTATGATCATTTTATGGATGAAGTAATTGAAGCTTTGAGAAAGTGATTTTCCCAGAGCCACACAGCTAGTAGATGTTGGGTCTGAGATTGGAAACTGGGTCTCCTGCCTATGAGCACAGAGTTCCTTCTACTACATCCCATCATCTGTTGTTATTGGGCAGCCCCTTTTTAAGTCCCCTGTAGCTTGCTCACCTCGACACCCCAGTAAATTCAGCTGGCCCTCAGACTGAAGACTCTAGCTGACTGTGACCCATAACTTACCCTCAGCATGTATTAAATACTCCCATTAACTGGTTTTTTATACTTCAGATGAAAAATACCAAGTTCCTGTGTATAGTCCATCAGTTACATCAACCTACACATCACTCCTCCAAGCATATGGCGTCAAAACTCTTGGCTAATTGGGGGGTGGGGGAGGTGGAGGGGCAGTTTTTAGCATCCCTTTTCTATTTATGGATAAAAACACGCCAGTGAGGCAGGAAGCCACATTCACCCCGAAGCATCCAGTCTTAGGGGCAGATAAGTAAATGCTGGCAACTGAAGTATTTTTTTTAAAAGAGTGACGAACTGAATTTATTTAAGCCAAAATTGCTAGGCATATTTCCATTTCAGCTCCTATTTGTCATTCTGTATTTGTACCAAGTAGGGCAATTGATTCACTTGACTGACATAAGTAAAAAAAAAGGGGGGGCGGGGGAGGGAAAGTATATATCTAGATATACATATATATATATTTTTCTTTTTATCTACTTTTACATATATGTATATACATACTTATATATGCATGTATTTATGCATAATCCTTCTCCACCAGCCCTTGAGCTTAGAAGTAGTTTTCTCTATTGATAGAATAAACTGATCCTGCAGTTTATTATTTGTCAAGAGAGAAGGTCACTGTAATATGCCGAAAAGAACACTGGAATTGTGGGTCATAACATCTGGGCTTGAGTTCCAGCTTTTACGAGCGTTACAAATACTTTCTTATCAGATTTTTACAACAATATTGGGAGAGAGGTAA